>NW_027495004.1:0-251209 GCF_021521415.1 Bidens hawaiensis
GTTCCTTTTTTGTTCTTTTTCTTCGGTTCCATCCTCTCCCTTTCACAATTGGCAAGGTCCTCATAAATCATCTCGGCCAATTCCACGGCCGAGTCAAATGTTGCGGGCTTACTAGACTTAACCAAAGTGCGAACATTCCGTGGAAGTCCCCTTACGTAACACTTGATCCTTTTAGCTTCGGTGTTCACCATGTCAGGTACCAACCTAGACATGCGGTTGAATTCAGTAGTATACTCCCGTTGTGTCATCTCTCCCGCTTTCAAATTCAGAAACTTCATCTCCACTCTTTCAACTTCTGTATCAGCGCATAACCTCTTCATCACCATGTACTTTAGGTCATTCCAACTCATCGCCTTGATCTCTTCACGGGTCTTCCTCTGCTCCACACTCTCCCACCAATACATAGCCTCATCTTCAAAAGATTGAGTGGCATAACCGACAGCTTGGTCAGGACGGCACTCGCTAATGCGGATAACCTTATCCATGGCGGTTATCCACTGAAGAGTAGCGATTGCGTCTCCTAAACCAGTCAGCTTAGGCGGGTCACAACCTTTGAAGGACTTATAGTTGCAACCGCCTCGGCCCCTCTTCCTATCATCATCTTTCACAGACTTTACCTCACTCGAGTCACCCCTTTCCCTCTCGTCATCCTTTCTATTATTACCACCTGCCCCTTCAACGGTTCGTTCACGGCTTCCAGCAGATCCTTCGGGATTCAGGTTCTTCACAGCAGCAACTACAGCTTGAACAATGGCTGCTTGAACCGCAGGGCTAAGTTGAACTTCTTCGTTGTTTTCAGGTCTCCTCCAGCGGCGCTCCCTTCATCTTCGGTGTGGGAAACTTCTTCTACCGAGGGTTGCCGGATAAGACGAGGCCTGCCACGACGTCCAGTGCGACCCCCAGTTCCCACAACTTCTCCAGCTCCAGCCATCAGTATTCTTAAAGGGACAACACAAACATCATCACTCAAGGAACTATTTAGTACAAGGATAGCAAGGCTAACAGGTAATAACAGTGGCCAGCTGTGACTAGCTGATCACGTTGCTTTCCGTGTCCTATTCGTTTCCCTTTATGAGTCTATTTGTGCTGGTTCTACTTAAGCAGTTAGTCAAATCAAACAATCAATTACTTCTATCCTTATCGTTCACGTATCTTTTCTTTCTCATTAACATATATCATTTAATCATACACTTTACCTTTACTGATTTTTGCTTGAGCGACACATGGCATTCTTGAACTGGCATCTTCTTTCTTTTCTTACTTAAATCCCATTCTCTGTTCGAGTCTAAGCATGTAGGATGCTTAAATCTCTCGAACTTATGCTCTGATACCAACTTGTAAGGCCCCGAACCCGGTAGCCCTACTTTAACGTCGGATTTTACTCATAAACACAGTCCTTCAAATCAGAGTTTATTAAAACTTTTCGCGGAATATAAAACATCAATCATTTGTTACAAAACATTAAATCTTTTCTTTGATACCATAACACAAAACTTTATATTCAAAACATCTTTACTTCTTTCTTCAGATGCCAGCCGTTCAATCCATGCCATGCGTCATCCTCTTGCTAGCTCTATAATCGGCTCACCTGCGTGCATACTAAAAGTCAGCTACGCTGAGTGAGTTCTAGTTAATCAGGCAACATACAATCTATTCCCATATTTTACTTCCCGTATCCGAAGACACATATTTCTACCTTAACCTTGTATAAATATCCATAGGAGGATCGTCACGTAATATCTATTAACAGAACCATTACCATTACCCTACCATATCTAATTTCCATAGGAGGAACACTATACTATCCATAGAAGGAACACTTTACTATCCATAAAAGGAACACTATACCTTCCATAAAAGGAACACTATACCTTCCATAAAAGGAACACTATACTTTCCATAAAAGGAACACTATACCTTCCATAAAAGGAACACTATACCTTCCATGAAAGGAACACTATACTTTATTATTTAATATCCATGTAAGGAGCTAGTCACTTCCCTTGACGATGCGTGCAATATCCGAAGATCGTTCACGTACCGTCAAGCAATCAACTGTATCGATCACATATACCATACACGGCATACACATAAAATTATCCTTTCGTTAATATTTTCTTACTTTCTTTTGTATTATCTTACTTTCATATCTTACGTTATAAAGAGCATTACGCCCTACATTCCTCGAGTATTACTAGGGCACGGTACCCTCTTCGTAACCATACAACCATACGTTATCATTTCTTTCTTCTATTATCTCTATCATGTTCATACACATAAACATACATAACATACTTACCTTATTCTTAGCGCTGCAACCTGACAGTACGTGCAATATCCGAAGATCGTTCACGTACCATCAAGCAATCATTCATATATTTCACATTATCCATATAAGGCATACACTTATCTCTTAGGATAAGTGTATTAACAAACATATTGAGTATGCACAGAGCCCCGAAAACGTAACACATAAATGGGGCTAGAAACTCACCTGAATTCTGCTTCTTTTTCTGATAGCTGTAAATCCCTTCTCTATCTGAGCTCGGCTGACTGTACAAGTTACACGTATCAATACTCGTCTGATCTAATCTGGTGGCCTAGTATTAGCTTACTTTAACTTATCGCTTTATAACTTATTTTCTAATCAAACTTGGCTTTAGGCGAAGTTAACCCTCGGGCGAACTTGGCTTCAGGCGAAGTTAAACCTCAGGCGAACTTAGCTTTAGGCGAAGTTAAACCTCAGGCGAACTTAGCTTTAGGCGAAGTTAAACCTCAGGCGAACTTAGCTTTAGGCGAAGTTAAACCTCAGGCGAACTTAGCTTTATGCGAACTTAAACCTCAGGCGAACTTGTCATCAGGCGAACTTAAACCTCAGGCGAACTTGTCATCAGGCGAACTTAGCTTGCAGGCGAAGTCATCAGGCGAACTTAGCTTGCAGGCGAAGTTCATCGCTTGAAGGCGAAGTTGCCCAGATGAAGGCGAAGTTGCCCAGATGAAGGCGAAGTTGCCCAGATGTCCGCTGTTTCGGTTTCTGATCAACATTTTGGGCGATTTTAACACCCTTGTTAAGGTTCAATACCACCCACTACACTTCCCGACCATTTTTTGGTCGTTTATACACTAAAAGCTCGGATCTTTAAACTTCCAAGATCAAGAATCATACCTTTTGAGCTTGTTTGGATCTCGTTTATCTTGGTATCACCACTAATCTTTCTCTCTTACCCGGACCTCGCTCGATCCTTCCTTCTTTCTCGGCCCGGCCGGCGGCGGTTTTGGGTGCTTGGTGTGTGTGTATGTGTGTGTGGAGTGTGCTTGGATAAAGATAGAATGAAGATATTTTGGGGTGTTAGGGTATTTATATCCCTGAGATCCCATGGACCTAAGGCCCATTCTCATTTAACCCATCCTAATTAATCCAAGTCCACAACCCACATCCATTACCCAACACTAGCCCGACCCATACCAACTCCTATTCTATTATTTATTTCCTGATAACCCGGGTAAACTTTCTCTCTATTATTAAGTAATATAATTAATATTACTTGGAAATTTCGGGATGTTACAAGTCTTACCTCCTTAAAGAGGTTTTGTCCCCGAAACCTAACTTATTTCTTATAAAAGGAAAGTTTCTTATATTTACACGTTTTATTGAATCGCCTTCGTTTTCTGAGTTACTCTTCTTACTTCCGACTTTGCAGTCATCGAATGGTGGTCATGTGTATTAGCTATTTAAGGTAGCTTGTCCATGAAGCCTTCGATGTACCAAGTCTCATTTCAATCTTCAAGAGGCTTTGTCTTATATCATATTAAATGCTAAAGCCTAAGTCGACACTCTATCACAACACGTCAATTTATCATGACTAACATGCATTCAGACAATTCGTACCATAATTAATAAACACCAGTCTAAATTTCAACATAAATCAACACGCATCGAGTCATCAATAAGTTACACATAGATTTAATACTTATGGCTAGCATCTAGCCTTCTTGAATGGCTTCTCTAAGCATACGGAGGAATCTGTTAAACCTCAAGCACTCTTCTCTCCTTCATGTCCTCCCTTTGGCTTCTTGCAATCCCTTGCTAGGTGCCCACGTCCTCCACAGTTGTGACACCTATGGTAATCATTACATTCCCAAGAGGAATGTCCTGCTCTTCCACACCTGTAGCAAACACCTAATCCCTTTCTGCACTCTCCGGGGTGTCTCTTCCCACATTTTTCACAAGCAGTGAACCCCTCTTGCCTTGCCTTCTTTTTGCGTGGATCCACCTCATTGGCTTCCTCTGGTTCTGGGGTTGGGTTCTTTTTCTTCGGTTCCATCCTCTCCCTTTCACAATTGGCAAGGTCCTCATAAATCATCTCGGCCAATTCCACGGCCGAGTCAAATGTTGCGGGCTTACTAGACTTAACCAAAGTGCGAACATTCCGTGGAAGTCCCCTTACGTAACACTTGATCCTTTTAGCTTCGGTGTTCACCATGTCAGGTACCAACCTAGACATGCGGTTGAATTCAGTAGTATACTCCCGTTGTGTCATCTCTCCCGCTTTCAAATTCAGAAACTTCATCTCCACTCTTTCAACTTCTGTATCAGCGCATAACCTCTTCATCACCATGTACTTTAGGTCATTCCAACTCATCGCCTTGATCTCTTCACGGGTCTTCCTCTGCTCCACACTCTCCCACCAATACATAGCCTCATCTTCAAAAGATTGAGTGGCATAACCGACAGCTTGGTCAGGACGGCACTCGCTAATGCGGATAACCTTATCCATGGCGGTTATCCACTGAAGAGTAGCGATTGCGTCTCCTAAACCAGTCAGCTTAGGCGGGTCACAACCTTTGAAGGACTTATAGTTGCAACCGCCTCGGCCCCTCTTCCTATCATCATCTTTCACAGACTTTACCTCACTCGAGTCACCCCTTTCCCTCTCGTCATCCTTTCTATTATTACCACCTGCCCCTTCAACGGTTCGTTCACGGCTTCCAGCAGATCCTTCGGGATTCAGGTTCTTCACAGCAGCAACTACAGCTTGAACAATGGCTGCTTGAACCGCAGGGCTAAGTTGAACTTCTTCGTTGTTGTTCAGGTCTCCTCCAGCGGCGCTCCCTTCATCTTCGGTGTGGGAAACTTCTTCTACCGAGGGTTGCCGGACAAGACGAGGCCTGCCACGACGTCCAGTGCGACCCCCAGTTCCCACAACTTCTCCAGCTCCAGCCATCAGTATTCTTAAAGGGATAACACAAACATCATCACTCAAGGAACTATTTAGTACAAGGATAGCAAGGCTAACAGGTAATAACAGTGGCCAGCTGTGACTAGCTGATCACGTTGCTTTCCGTGTCCTATTCGTTTCCCTTTATGAGTCTATTTGTGCTGGTTCTACTTAAGCAGTTAGTCAAATCAAACAATCAATTACTTCTATCCTTATCGTTCACGTATCTTTTCTTTCTCATTAACATATATCATTTAATCATACACTTTACCTTTACTGATTTTTGCTTGAGCGACACATGGCATTCTTGAACTGGCATCTTCTTTCTTTTCTTACTTAAATCCCATTCTCTGTTCGAGTCTAAGCATGTAGGATGCTTAAATCTCTCGAACTTATGCTCTGATACCAACTTGTAAGGCCCCGAACCCGGTAGCCCTACTTTAACGTCGGATTTACTCATAAACACAGTCCTTCAAATCAGAGTTTATTAAAACTTTTCGCGGAATATAAAACATCAATCATTTGTTACAAAACATTAAATCTTTTCTTTGATACCATAACACAAAACTTTATATTCAAAACATCTTTACTTCTTTCTTCAGATGCCAGCCGTTCAATCCATGCCATGCGTCATCCTCTTGCTAGCTCTATAATCGGCTCACCTGCGTGCATACTAAAAGTCAGCTACGCTGAGTGAGTTCTAGTTAATCAGGCAACATACAATCAATTCCCATATTTTACTTCCCGTATCCGAAGACACATATTTCTACCTTAACCTTGTATAAATATCCATAGGAGGATCGTCACGTAATATCTATTAACAGAACCATTACCATTACCCTACCATATCTAATTTCCATAGGAGGAACACTATACTATCCATAGAAGGAACACTTTACTATCCATAAAAGGAACACTATACCTTCCATAAAAGGAACACTATACCTTCCATAAAAGGAACACTATACTTTCCATAAAAGGAACACTATACCTTCCATAAAAGGAACACTATACCTTCCATGAAAGGAACACTATACTTTATTATTTAATATCCATGTAAGGAGCTAGTCACTTCCCTTGACGATGCGTGCAATATCCGAAGATCGTTCACGTACCGTCAAGCAATCAACTGTATCGATCACATATACCATACACGGCATACACATAAAATTATCCTTTCGTTAATATTTTCTTACTTTCTTTTGTATTATCTTACTTTCATATCTTACGTTATAAAGAGCATTACGCCCTACATTCCTCGAGTATTACTAGGGCTCGGTACCCTCTTCGTAACCATACAACCATACGTTATCATTTCTTTCTTCTATTATCTCTATCATGTTCATACACATAAACATACATAACATACTTACCTTATTCTTAGCGCTGCAACCTGACAGTACGTGCAATATCCGAAGATCGTTCACGTACCATCAAGCAATCATTCATATATTTCACATTATCCATATAAGGCATACACTTATCTCTTAGGATAAGTGTATTAACAAACATATTGAGTATGCACAGAGCCCCGAAAACGTAACACATAAATGGGGCTAGAAACTCACCTGAATTCTGCTTCTTTTTCTGATAGCTGTAAATCCCTTCTCTATCTGAGCTCGGCTGACTGTACAAGTTACACGTATCAATACTCGTCTGATCTAATCTGGTGGCCTAGTATTAGCTTACTTTAACTTATCGCTTTATAACTTATTTTCTAATCAAACTTGGCTTTAGGCGAAGTTAACCCTCGGGCGAACTTGGCTTCAGGCGAAGTTAAACCTCAGGCGAACTTAGCTTTAGGCGAAGTTAAACCTCAGGCGAACTTAGCTTTAGGCGAAGTTAAACCTCAGGCGAACTTAGCTTTAGGCGAACTTAAACCTCAGGCGAACTTGTCATCAGGCGAACTTAAACCTCAGGCGAACTTGTCATCAGGCGAACTTAGCTTGCAGGCGAACTTAGCTTGCAGGCGAAGTTCATCGCTTGAAGGCGAAGTTGCCCAGATGAAGGCGAAGTTGCCCAGATGAAGGCGAAGTTGCCCAGATGTCCGCTGTTTCGGTTTCTGATCAACATTTCGGGCGATTTTAACACCCTTGTTAAGGTTCAATACCACCCACTACACTTCCCGACCATTTTTGGTCGTTTATACACAAAAAGCTCGGATCTTTAAACTTCCAAGATCAAGAATCATACCTTTTGAGCTTGTTTGGATCTCGTTTATCTTGGTATCACCACTAATCTTTCTCTCTTACCCGGACCTCGCTCGATCCTTCCTTCTTTCTCGGCCCGGCCGGCGGCGGTTTTGGGTGCTTGGTGTGTGTGTATGTGTGTGTGGAGTGTGCTTGGATAAAGATAGAATGAAGATATTTTGGGGTGTTAGGGTATTTATATCCCTGAGATCCCATGGACCTAAGGCCCATTCTCATTTAACCCATCCTAATTAATCCAAGTCCACAACCCACATCCATTACCCAACACTAGCCCGACCCATACCAACTCCTATTCTATTATTTATTTCCTGATAACCCGGGTAAACTTTCTCTCTATTATTAAGTAATATAATTAATATTACTTGGAAATTTCGGGATGTTACATTACGGGGTGATTTACGGATGTTAAACGCAATTAAATAGTTAGTTATTGTTTAGTGTTGACGGCAAATCGTTTTTATATATTTAATTTTGAAAAAAAATGTGTTTTAAGGGGGTGGCGGCCACCTCCGGCGCCAGATTCCGGTGGCCGGAGGCCCCGCCGGAAAAACGAACAAGGAAGGGGGGGGGGGGGGCGCGGCGGCTAGGGTTGGGTATATTAATAATATAATTTGAATTATTTTCATTTCTGGTCCCTCAAGTTTCAATAACCATTTAAAAGATAATTTAAGTTCTTTTAAGTTTTAAATAAGTATTTGAAGTTTACATTTTTAACCCAAACTTTATAATTAAATTATAAAGTTTTCGGTTTTGGATTATTTACGCGTTTTACTCGCGCGACTCGATTAACGCTAAGGTTCGGAAATTTATAAACAACGAACAACGAATAATGAACATTAAATGTCGGGAATCACTTTATTAAAATATATTTAATACATCGAAACGACCCCACGGGTCGGGTTTACAATATGAACACGAATCGAAAATTGACGAATGTCACAGCATTCCCTACTTTTGAAAATTTCGTCCCGAAATTAGGTTAAAGAATCCATATCAAACAAATGGGGATACTTAGTTCGCATTTGGTCTTCCCGCTCCCAAGTAAATTCAGCGCCTCGTTTAGATTCCCAACGAACCTTTACCAAAGGTATATGGCTACGTTTGGTCTCTTTGTCCATGCGGTCCATGATTTCCACCGGCTTCTCAACAAAGTGCATAGATTCATCAATGCGCACTTCGTCAAGTGGTATGTGGAGATTTTCCTCGGCTAAGCATTTCTTAAGGTTCGACACATGGAACGTCGGATGAATATTTGCGAGTTCTTGCGGAAGTTCAAGAGTGTAGGCCACGCTTCCAACACGATTGAGAATTTTGAAGGGTCCAACATATCGAGGAGATAATTTGCCTTTCTTACCGAAACGAACAACACCCTTCCAAGGAGATACCTTGAGAAGAACACGATCACTAACATTAAACTCGAGAGGTCGTCGACGATTATCCGCATAGCTCTTTTGGCGACTACGAGCGGCTAAGAGATTTTGTCGAATTTGCGCGATACGATCAGTGGTCTCTTGGACAAGTTCGGGACCGGTGATTTGTGTTTCACCAATCTCATTCCAACAAATCGGAGAATGACACTTACGACTGTAGAGTGCTTCGAATGGAGCCATACCGATGCTCGTATGAAAACTGTTATTGTAGGAGAACTCAATCAGATGAAGATGAGAATCCCAGTTTCCACCAAAATCCAAAACACAAGACCTAAGCATATCCTAAAGCGTTTGAATCGTCCGCTCGGATTGCCCATCGGTTTGAGGATGATAGGCGGTGCTAAGGTCCAAACGAGTTCCCAACGCGGTTTGCAGAGATGACCAAAAGTGAGAAGTAAAACGACTATCACAATCGGAAATAATACGCAAGGGTACACCATGACGACACACGATACGTTGAACATAGATTTGAGCGAGTTGATCAACCGAGAATTTTTCATTGATCGGAATGAAGTGCGCGGACTTAGTCAAACGGTCAACAATAACCCAAATTCCATCATGGCGGTTTCGAGTGGTTGGAAGTTTAAACACGAAATCCATGGTCACATCTTCCAATTTCCAAATCGAAATGTGCGGTTGCACGAGTAAACCAGATGGTCGCTGATGCTCGGCCTTAACTTTAGCGCAAGTAAGGCACCTTGCGACGTACAATGCAATGTCTTTCTTCATACCGGGCCACCAAAATGTGGACCGTAAGTCGAAATACATCTTATCCGCACCGGGATGAATAGAATATCGCGACTTATGAGCTTCGTCCATGATGAAAGTACGAAGATCGTCACGATTGGGAACCCACAAACGATTAAGGTAATACAACAAACCATTGCGCTTGGTTTCGAGTTGAAGCTCAGCGCCACAAGACATTTCGTCGTGCATATTACCCTCGGTGACAGAGACATGTTGAGCTTCAAAGATTCGGAGTTGGAGATCGGTTTGGACGGTCACACTATGAAGCAAGATAGATTTGACATGAGTTTTTCGGCTAAGGGCATCGGCTACAACATTCGCTTTACCGGGGTGGTAGCGAATTTCGCAGTCGTAATCACTAAGTAATTCGGCCCATCGACGTTGCCGCATGTTTAAATCCTTTTGGTCAAAAATGTGTTGAAGACTCTTGTGGTCGGTGAATACCACACAATTTGTGCTATAAAGGTAATGTCTCCAAATTTTTAACGCAAAAACCACAGCACCAAGCTCGAGATCATGCGTCGTGTAATTTCTTTCATGAACTTTGAGTTGCCGTGAAGCGTAGGCGATGACTTTACCTCGTTGCATAAGGACACAACCGAGGCCTTGGTTAGAAGCATCGCAATAAACAACAAAGTCCTCGTTGCCCTCGGGGAGAGCAAGGATCGGCGCATCGCAAAGCATACGTTTGAGGGTTTGGAATGCTTCATCTTGCTTTGGCCCCCACACGAAAGGCTTATCTTTGTGAGTCAAAGCGGTTAGGGGCAAAGCGATCTTGGAAAAATTGAGGATGAAGCGACAATAGTAACCCGCGAGACCGAGAAACGAACGAACTTCGGTAGGAGAGGTTAGAGTCTTCCAATTCTTGATGGCTTCGACCTTGGTGGGGTCAACGTGAATTCCTTTTTCGTTTACTGTGTGCCCCAAGAACGGAATTTCGCTCAACCAGAATTCATACTTCTAGAACTTCCCGTAAAGTTGTTCCTTCCTCAAGAGATCAAGGATGGAATGAAGGTGCTTTGTATGCTCAGTTTTGGACTTAGAATATATGAGGATATCATCAATAAAGACAATCACGAATTTGTCTAAGTATGGCTTGCACACGCGGTTCATGAGGTCCATGAATACCGCGGGTGCATTGGTTAACCCAAAGGGCATAACCCTAAACTCATAATGTCCGTATCGAGTCCGAAAGGCGGTCTTGGGTACATCATCTTCATGCACGCGTAGTTGATGATAACCCGAACGAAGATCAATCTTGGAGAAGCAAGAAGCTCCTTGAAATTGATCGAAGAGATCGTCGATGCGAGGCAAGGGGTAACGATTCTTGACCGTAAGCTTGTTGAGCTCGCGGTAGTCGATACACATACGGAAGGAACCATCTTTCTTCTTGACGAACAAAACGGGTGCGCCCCATGGAGACGAACTAGGGCGAATGAACCCTTTTTCCGAAAGTTCTTGGAGTTGGGTAGACAATTCTTGCATCTCGGAGGGTGCAAGACGGTAAGGAGCCTTCGCAATCGGAGTTGCACCAGGCACAAGATCGATGCGGAACTCGACTTCTCGAACGGGAGGAAGACCAGAAACGTCATCGGGAAACACTTCGGGGTAGTCGCGAACAACCGGAATGTCTTCAATCTTTTTCTCCTTCTTTTCAACAACGTGAGCCACGAACGTTACATACTTCTTGCGCAAGTATGTTTGGGCTTGAAAACACGTTATGAGGTTAAGACTCGAAGGAGAAGGCTTTTCACCAATAACACGATGGGTTTGACCATCGGCAATCGGAATACGAATTATCTTCTCGAAGCAAACAATTTCAGCACGGTGAGAGGACAACCAATCCATGCCTACTATGATGTCGAAACTTCCCAATTGCATCGAGATGAGGTCGATTGAGAACGTGTGGCCATTAAGATTTATCTTGCAACCTCGAATAACAGAGTCGATCGTCACGGATTTACCATTCGCTACTTCAACAGTGTATGAGCTCTTAAGTCTAGATCGGGGCTTAGCAAGCAAGGACTCAAATTCAAAAGACACAAAACTCATATCGGCACCGGTATCAAATAAAATGGTAGCAAAGTGGTCGTCTACAAGAAACGTACCGTTCACCACATCGCCGTTTTGTTGCGCTTGGTGGGCATTCATCATGAAAGCACGCCCACGGTTATCTTGAGGAGCTTGATCGGCTTGAGCGGCTTGAGGTGCAGGTGCTTGAATAGCTAGCAGTGGTGGAGCTTCATTAGCCATCAATTGAGGAACTTGTGGCTGAATCGCTTGGTAGGCTTGGTAAGCTTGGAGCTGGAATTGCGGAGCAGGAGCCAGCTGGAGTGTGTTCACGTTTGCGAGTCGTGGACACGCACTACGAAAGTGGCCAAGTTCACCACAATTATAGCAAGTCCGCATTTGGTTAATGGGTTGGATGTATGGCACGGGTCGGGGGTTTGGTTGAACAGCCCTCGGGGGAGCCGCTATGGTGGTTTAACGACAAGTGGGGCTAAGATGCCCGTAACGGTTGCAACGGGTGCATTGTCGGCAAGAGGCATAGGCGGGATGGTGACGTTGGCAGGTGTTACAAAACGGGTGAGGTCCGCCATAGGGTTTCTTGAGAGGTGGCATGGGGTTGGCTTGGGTTGAAGGTTCGGGTTGTTGGGTTAGCGCGTAGTTCTTGCGTTTCTTGTTGCGGTTGTGGGAGAAGTATGCGGGTTTGGATGATTCGGGTTTGGGTTCTTTGGGTTCAGCAGCGGGTCTTTCGATCGGTTTCTTGGATGATTTTAATGTCAAAGTCCCGGCTTTGACATGGTTGTCGGTTAGGGTTGCGGCTAGTTTAATCGCATCTCCAAGTTCCTTAGGCGAACTACTAAAGACATTATCTTGGATTTTCCTTGGTAGTCCCCTAATGTATTTCTCGATGGCACGCGAGGTAGGGGTAACAAGATGCGGCACCAGCACGCTCAACTCGTTGAAACGGGTGGTGTAAGCCAAGTGCTCACCGCCCTCTTGTTTGAGGTTCCAAAACTCAGCCTCCAAATTCATGAGCTCGTTTGGAGGACAAAACTCTTGGGTCATAAGATCCTTCAATTCGTTCCATGGCAAGGCCATGGCAGCTTCAACACCACGAGTCGACTTTTCCTTGACCCACCATGTAAGTGCGCCTTCCTCGAACATACCTGTAGCGAATCAGGTTCGCTTATCATCAGGACATTCAATTTGGTAAAACACGCTTTCCATATTTTCGTACCACTGAAGTAGGGCAGTGGCACCTTGAGTTCCATTAAACTTGGTAGGTTTGGCATCAGTAAAGTTCTTGTAGGTTACAACGGGAGCTGAAGGTGGGGGAGGAGGAGGATTAACGTTAGCCATGATGTTTTGGTGCATCTGGGTCATGATATTAGGGAGGACCGCGGTCAAATGCTTGGTAATATGGAAGGTTATCTTGCTGCTAGATGATCGACGCTTAAGGTTGCGGGAAGCCATTCTGCGAACAAGGGTGACGAAAATCGTGAGACTCGGAATAGTGCATGATATACATAAAGAAAATAAATATTTTGTAACGTTTGTTAAAATATAAAAATCATAAATACAGTAAGTGTTATGGGAAACTTAGAGTTTTTCATGAACCACCATGGACTCTTGTGTTCCAACACAACATCGAAATTTCAAAAGTAAATCGAACCCAAAAGCTGGCTATTCGTGTATCACCACGACTTGATAGACTTTCGGTTAAAACACATTGTAAAACATAGAGGGTCGGAGTCACACGTTGCATGAACCACCATGACTTGTATGACCTCTAAGAGTGCAACCATATCCTTATCACAAAGAGGACATGACCACGGTTGAAAACATAAAGTGGTGAATCGTATGGCGTTTGGTGTAGTATGCTTTGGCCTAATAAGTTTCATACCCTTCCTGAACTCTCCAGGTAAGCTACCAGGTCCCGCGGCTGATTGGGATTTATGCGCATTGCTTATCCTTAGGTTTCATTAACCTTGGTGTCAAGAGTTCGGGAACTAAGCACGTCCCCCTTCCAGTTAGTACATACCCACCATGACGAGTCATCTTTATGCAGAGAATTATCGGAACACCATAATAGAAATTGATTTGAAAATTTTGAAAATTTTTGCTTAGGCATAAGCCTTGGACTTGTGTGTGCTTTGTGTACATGAGGCGTAAACGAATTAAGCAATATAGCAATAATAGTAAGTGTGTTCAAACAATCAAATAAGGCCCACATAATTTTCTAATCATGCAACCTAAACAATTTAAACAATTAAGCTATAGCTAAACTAGAACACTACGTCTAATGTCCTATCTTATATCCACGGCTCTGATACCAATCTGTAACACCCCGGCTTAAGCGGAAACGCCCGAGTGTGACGTACAGATTGCTCAAAGACACGTGGCACTATTAAGTGACCATAATAACATTAATTCATTTAATAAGCCAAGTAACACAAGTTAGAAAGTAACAATACAAGTTCAAACCAAAACATAACCATAACAATAGTTCTTTTATTGAAATACCCTAAGTAATCTAAGTGTCTTCAATACTTCAACCTCTAATCACGGTACCTGTAACATATGTATAAAATATGGTCAGCTATAAATATAGCTGGTGAGTTTCCACAGTTTAAATACGTACATAAAAACCATACAATTCATAGACATGTGATAAACGAGCAAGTAAGTCCTTTCCAGTTGGTACAACCAACGTACTTGGATAATCGCGCAAGTAAGGTCCTTTCCAATTGGTAACAACCAACGTACTTGGATAATGAGGCCCTTTTCCACTCGATACAAATGGACCAGAGTGCAAAGGGGGGCGTATGATCATACTTAATGAGGCTTCCCAATCGTGCAAGTAATACAAGTAACACACAAGTCCATATACGAATTGTAGTTTTGGTAATAGAAGAAATAATACTTGAATTTTTATAAGGATACATATGCTACCCCAAAACATTAAAACATTAAAAAGGGGTGGTGAAAAACTCACCTTAGTAATTGAAGTGAAAAAGGAATAAGAATAACTTGAAGGCGTCAAAGAAACCGAAGCAATCAATCCGTACGAACTATAAATAAGAATAAACATGACTTTTAACGGCTATTCCATCGGGGTTTTAAGGCTGTTTAATTGTATGATAGTTTTAGAAGATAGTTATTATTTTATTACGAATCTTATGGCTCTTAGATTATTATATTATTATTTATGTTTTAACGACAACTTGGTTATTAGTACAATTTAAGCACTTTAATGGCGAGAAAACAAAGTTTATATGTTCGAAAAGCTTGAACTATTGTTTACAAGTCGAAAATATAATTGTTGCTTTAACAAAACGATTTTTAAAGAATTAAAGTTTACTTTGCGATTATTACACGATTTTTAATAACGACTTATGAAGACGAGAAACTTGATTTTTATATGTAAAATGGTGAGATATATTTTATAGTTAATTTACATAATTTTTATTTAATTTAAAAAGGTTTTTATAAATTTATTATGATTATTAATTGATTAAAATGATTTATTAATTAATAATAAACTGGAAAAATGTTTAATAATAAAAAATATGAGATTGACCCGGGTTTCGAACCCGGGTCTTGGTGGTATAAGTTCTGGGTATTATCCAACTGCTCTGGTGACAATATTCGTTTATAGTATGATTTTTAATACTTAAATATACTATTAGCTTTGGAATGGATTTTAATAATAATAATAATAACAATACAGTTTATTAAACCAAAAAAAATGAGCATGACCCGGGTTGTCTCATGGTTGCGAGGAATTGAGTTTAACCAGTTGAACTAGAAGGATATTCGTTTAAGAGTTAAGAATCATTATATATATATAATCCTTCAGGTTCATCTTCTTCACATGAAGAACATAAACCCTAATAATTCAATCTCAGTTTCTGTTTCATGTGTGTTTAAATTAGTATAGGGTTTTTGTTTATTAGATCAAAACTAATCAAAAACATGTTACAATTACCTCAAAAGGTGTTGATTTGGTGAAGAACAAGACTCGCCGGAGCCGAAGCTTTGCCGGATTATTACGACTATTGTAGAGAGAATTAGAGGGAAAGAAGGTTATGAGCGAGTTGTAACAAGGCTTAGGTCCCTATTTATACAACTAATCGGAGCGTCTAAGCGTTAAATGCCTTGATTTGATTACCCGGATTTTCCGGCAACGATTACGGGGTGATTTACGGATGTTAAACGCAATTAAATAGTTAGTTATTGTTTAGTGTTGACGGCAAATCGTTTTTATATATTTAATTTGGAAAAAAAAATGTGTTTTAAGGGGGTGGCGGCCACCTCCGGCGCCAGATTCCGGTGGCCGGTGGCCCCGCCGGAAAAACGAACAAGGAAGGGGGGGGGGGGGCGGCTAGGGTTGGGTATATTAATAATATAATTTGAATTATTTTCATTTCTGGTCCCTCAAGTTTCAATAACCATTTAAAAGATAATTTAAGTTCTTTTAAGTTTTAAATAAGTATTTGAAGTTTACATTTTTAACCCAAACTTTATAATTAAATTATAAAGTTTTCGGTTTTGGATTATTTACGCGTTTTACTCGCGCGGCTCGACTAACGCTAAGGTTCGGAAATTTATAAACAACGAACAACGAATAATGAACATTAAATGTCGGGAATCACTTTATTAAAATATATTTAATACATCGAAACGACCCCACGGGTCGGGTTTACAATATGAACACGAATCGAAAATTGACGAATGTCACATACAGGCTGTCTCGTCTGGCCCAGGAAGGGTAGGGGACAACGATAAGGGAATATGGTAAGTTGAACACAGGGAAGCCATTCTGACGGAGGACATGGTCGAGGTTATTGTAGAGCGACCGTCGCGACTCATAATGAAGTAAAGGAAGAAGATAACAAACTTGGGTAGAGAGGGAGAAATCACCGGAGAACTATTGGAAGAAGAGAAGATCAATAATGGTGAAAGGACAAGTAAAGGGGTGGTTAATAATTAGCATGGGGAATGTAAAACCGTCAAAATTCAAATCAATAGGAAAGGAGGTTGGGCCGGACCCTTCAAGTGGGCCAAAAAAGAAAAGCAAAGTAGGTATACGGTAGGCAGCCGGCAAAAGATGAAGCCCAATAACAGAAAAACAAAGAAAGGATCGGGAAGGGCAAGACAAGTCTATGGTCCTCGTCATAAATAACGAGAATAGACTGGGGGGACTTGAAGAGCCTACTCATAAGATGGTCTTATGGTCAGGCCCTAGCCCAATAATCCGAACAAGGCCCAATAAAGGCAAGCCCAATAGCACAAGAGATTCTAGAAGACGGTTTGAGAGGGAAAACCATTTGCGAGGGAAACTCCATGTAGCACGTCCGATCTGGTGGGTGGCCCGAGGCATGCATGACCCCGGATAGGAGACAGTAACCAGGAGATAAAGATCTTTGAATTAGCAAGGCCCAAGGGAAAGAAGATCGGACCAATGGACTCGATTGGAAGAGATATACCATCGGATTATATGTATAAACACTCTCTTCTATAAATAGAGAAGAGATAAACAATTGTAATTCATTCACACTCAATACAATACATACTCACTTTGAATTAGCATTTGATCCCATTCTTGTGATCGTTAGAAGCCTTCCCCAGTCATCCAGAATAGGTTCCAACACCTATGTGTGATGATCTAAATGTTTATATTTATCATTTATAAATTTAAACTCAAGATGTTGGAAAGATTGTTAGGAGATGATTGTTCATTGTTTTGTTTACAAAAATTTAATTTATTAGTTAGTTTATCATTTTATTAGTCATTCTCATAATTTCTTTTTATATATTACTTTTTACTTTAGTTTTTTTTTCACAGCAATGCTATTTTCACTTTTTTTCTCAGACATGTTATTTACACATGTTTTAACACTTCTATATTCTCTTCTCTTATTACTTTTAAGATTTGTTTGCCATATTAAATAAACCGATATTTACAGCACATACTAAACATGGCATGCTTATTTTTAGGTGCCTGGCTAAAACTAGGGGTGTTCTTCGGGTTTATTTTTCGGGTTTTTGGTTTTTCGGGTCGGGTTCTTCGGGTTTCAAAATTTTAAATCTTGACCCGAAACCCAACCCAAATCTCTCACGGTTTTTCATGTTCGGGTAATTCGAGTTCGGGTTTTTTCGGGTTTGAGTATCCTAGGAAAAAAAAGCACAAACAAAAAAAATAAAAACTACACTGGTAAAACTAAAACAACATATTCTTCTTTGCTTATAACGCAAATAATTAAATAATAAACCAACATAACTTGAAAAATCCATTCAAAAGAAGAGTAAAACAAACTCGAACTATAATCGTATTCAATCGGGCGTGATTTGGCTGTTCGATTACGGTTGCTATTAGTGAAACATAAATTAATAATAAATAATATATCCATAATAGTTAGAATGAGTTAATTAGAGGCGATTACGGTTGCTATTAGTGAAACATAAATTAATAATAAATAATATATCCATAATAGTTAGAATGAGTTAATTAGAGGCAAATTCTGATAACTTTAATGGATAAGACTTAGCCTATTATACATAAATATATTTAATTTCAAAACTAAAAGTTTATTCGCATTTTTCGGGTTGACCCGAAATTTATAAATCAAACCCAAGAACAAATTTGAATTACTTTGGTTCGGGTTCTGGTTAGTCTTTTCTTGGGTTCGGGTTCGGGTACGTGTTTTTTCGAGTTGGGTTTTGGATTTCAGGTATAAGTTACAGCCCTAGCTAAAACCCGCCACTTCCTTTCATTTTGGTGAGGAGGTCAAGTTTTCTTTTGGGCTGGTGCTCAAGTTCGATTCCCAACTTATATGCACACTTTAAAATATGGGCAACACCACTGTAACTCTGTAAGAGGGATTCGAACTTGAATAAAATGGATTGTATATGCGTGGTAAGCCTTCAAAGTCTCTATATTGCGCTTGACCATTTATTAAAAAAAAGATAAAGGAATAAAAAAAAACTAGAACCATGTTATTGATGTTATGTTTCACCCTTTTCTTTATTTTCAATAAAGAACATTAGCACCAGATCAACTATTCTATTTCGTATACACTATACAGTGTATGATGAATAGAAAAAGAGAAGAAGTGGTTCTTCTCTCATGTATTCTAAATATTACCAATTTTGCTTATGCTCATTTACGCTCCTAATTGCTCTAAAACACCTTAATAAAAGAAAATACTCCTCTCAACTATTTTAAAATTGTTTCTTTTTCATTTTTTTATAATAATTGTAAAGATAAATGATTGGCTGATGGTCCACTTGCAAAGTTACCCACTATCCAGTTCAGCTACGTATTACCGATTTACACTGTCTCGAAAGAGTACCCCTAATAGAGGGTGGAGCTCTAGTTGATCTCATTAGTATGTAAAATGTTCTAACCAATATTTATGAAGCTTTATGTTGTTGATGTTAGTCAAAGATGATAATGATGATGTAATGTTGATATTTACTCGAAACTAATATTTTGTAGCCATTTGCCACTCAAGTCAAAGGTTGGTCATTACTAACACTTAAAGCATTTATTACTTTTTTGACTTCTTTATTTTTATGTCCTTTTCGTTTAGAAGGGCATGTTATAATTTGCGTTTAATTTTCAAACGCTTAAGAAAATCTAATACATTTTTTGAGATAATTCTTGATGCATAAACGATTGTCATTTACAATTTTGCCCCTCTTATTATATTAATGAAATAATCAATATCTTATTATATTAATGAAATAATCAATGAACATAATACTTAACGACAAAATATTTAATAAATGCAATATTTAATGACATAAATTGTACAAATATAACTTTTATTTATAACATAACATATTGGAAGAACGAGTTTGTAATTTGGTTTCAATTTTAAGATGCTTAAGAAAATCTATGATGCAATTGATATAACTCTTGATACATAAACAATTTGTCACATACCGTTTTGTTGCTCTTATTATATTAATGAAATATTCAATACCTGAATTTTGACCAACTATGCAACTTTAGCATATTTTTTTTAAATTTCTTGCAAATCCACACCTGACGTTTCCAAAACCATGCTATTTTAGTAATTTTCATTAACCCGTTTGTTTTTCCTTTAAGTCTACATTAAATTAATTCATAAATATTTTGAGAATCGCCATTGAAATAACGACCTTATTTATTTATATCGTTTGATAAATCCCGTGTAATACACGGGTTCAAAAGCTAGTATCCAATATATATTAATTACTTGATTTAGTAATATGTATTGGTTGGGGGTCAGGTTGGACAGCAAGTCGCGCCAAAACATGTCACATAAAAAAGGTTATTATGATTTGAGTCAAAATGGGTTCGATCAAAACAGTTTCGTGTTAGAATAAGTTGGGATATAATTATTTTTAGTGCATTTGCATTGATATGAAAAACCTCTTCACATACACATATCGATCATGTTAAAACTTGACAAACCTCGCAACACAACGCAAACTCAATAAAGCAAACAGCAACCATACCCAGTCAAAAGTCCCACCAATTACAAGTATGTTCTTAAAACTCTAGAAATTACATGCTTTTAATCTTTTTTTTTTAAAGTAAATAGAACGTAGGGATGGCGATGGGTCACGATTTAGGTATTTCTAAACCCATATCTGATTATTAAAGTTTGTCCTAAACCCGTCGGGTATTTGTTGGGTAATTATCCGTTAGGTATCAAGCAATACCCGCGGGTTTCGAGTATGCTTATTAGTTATAATTAAAAGACCGTCGGGCTTCTATCGAGGTTTTTAAATAAATTAACTATTACCTTTTGATCATTGCTTTTCATTTTTACTATACTATGTTTATGGAATTTTCTATTGAAATTATAAATTTAACTTTATTGGACTGATAATTGAATTTACTCATATTTTATGGGTGTAAAAATGTCTGTCATGCCATTGTTATACCATTCGGAACGAGAAATTCAATTAAATACATTTTCAATGCAAGCAAAGCAACGGTTGAAAATTATTCGGAAAAAAAAAATGCAATTGGAATATTTGATGCGTAGATGCTGTAAGAATAAATATATGGATATATATATTTATGTATGGTTATCATTATCATTTATATAATAATAGATCAAAATTAACTTAATCATACCTTATTAATAATTAGCTAGGTAATTGTTAATGGACCATATTACCCTTTCTTGCTAATTAAGGGTTTTCCCTTGGATATATATAATTACATGGAAGAGATTAATTAATATCATAAGAAAACCTAACCCTCACATTAAAAAATCCGTGACCTATATCTCTCCATAATTCAGTTTCCTCAAGAACTTTAATCCACATCACTAATATGCATCCTAAAGGGGAACTCGACAAAGCTGACTATCATGTCGTCTGGAGCATTCTCATCAGCCGTGGCTACTCTCTCTGCTGTAACAGGTATGTTTTAGTTATAGGTTTGTCACAACATTCATATTTTCTATTACATACGTGAAGAGCTGATTAAAATGTGGTATCAGAGCGATGTTGATTAATCAGTTCTTCATGTTTTCCATCAACTTAGGATCTAAACCAGAAAACATGGACTAAAACATGATAAACCCTAAGGTAATTTTTGTTTTTATTAATTTGTTTTTTTATACTGAAAACCGAATATAAATAAACCCTAACAATTTTTTGGTTTTAAAATTCGCATCTGATATAAAGCTAAGTTTTTTCGAAATATGATAAATTAATGATGTTCATAATCCTCATCACAGTTTTTCGAAAATCTCAAATAATTTGGTTCAAGATCTGGATTGTTATAATGTTTATCCAACAATTCTGGGTAAACTTATTTTTCAAATTCTGAAAAATTAAAAATAACAGTTGTTTTTTCGAATTCTGGAAAATAAAAATAACATAATTATTTTAGATAATAATCAAATATTGGATAAACAAACAATCCCTAAGAAATATGATCAAACCTTATCACGTAACTGTTTATGGACTTATGGGTGAACGTGTTTACGGTTAAAATAGTTTCCGAAAAACACCGAGTTTCCAAAAATACTAAATCCCGAAAAACACATGAAACCAGAAAACTTAATTCCTGAGATTAAAATTTTCCGTGAACAGTTGATTTGCTATTAATTAATTAATGTTTTGTAAAACACTTAATATATATATATATATATATATATATATATATTACAAAACATAGAAAAGGCTTAACTTGAATAAATTTGTTGATGTAAACTTCTGCCTAAAGGTGATGCATTACATCTAACATATTATTCAAGTCTAAATACAAGTTGTGTTAGTTTTGCCTAACATGATTTAAATGTATCACTTCTGCCCAAAGGTGATGTGCTACATTTAAATCAAGAAAAACTAACTCGTTCATAAATGAAATGATTGTTTCACTTCTGCTCAAAGGTGATGTGGTACAATTGTTTTGCACATATACTTAAATAAAATTTAACTCTGTCCAAAGGTGATTTATTTTATATTTAAATAGAACTTTTAATTAAAGTAATCTATTAGTTTGATGTTAATAATAGACATTTATTATCACATCTTCATAATTTTAAATGGTCCTTATCTATGCCTGCCTTAGTTTAATTTTTCCCTAGATCACTCTAAGTTTCATCCAGTTTAGTATCTTAATATTCTCATCTAATTTCCATTAACAGCTCCGAATGGTGGAATTACACCATTAACTGGAGATAACTTTGCTGCCTGGAAGGAATCTCTTATGCTTAATCTCGCCTTCCTGGATTTCGACTATGCTGTAATCGAGGATGAACCTCCAGCATTAACCACTGATAACACTCATGCTCAGCATTTATCGTTCGAAAAATGGAAGAGATCTAACCGCATGTCTCGAATGCTTATGAAAAACTCCATTAGCATGCCTATAAGATGATCCATTCAAGACTCTGAAGATGCTAAAACCTATCTGGCTTATGTGGAATAGCAATTCAAAAGAACATCTAAGGCGCATGCTAGTACTCTCATTCTCAAGCTGGTGACTACTAAGTATAATGGAAGGAGTGGCATTCGTGGGCACATTATGATGATGAACTACATGGCCCACAAGCTGAAGCGATTAGACATGGAGATCAGTGATGGTTTTCTGGTGCACTTCATTATGACTTCTCTTCCAGCTGTCTATGAAGCTTTCAAGATTAATTACAACACCTAGAAGGAGAAATAGACTATGAGAGAGCTGATAGCTATGTGCGTGCAAGAGGAAGAGCGTATGAAGATGGATAAACCTGAAGTTGCTTAGCTTGCCACCAATTCCAAGAAGAGGAAGAACACTCATCCAAGAAAGGAGTTTGCTAAAGTTCAGAAGAGTAATACAGGTGCTTCATTTAGCTCTCAGAACTCCACTAGAAAGCTGTTCTGCAAGTTCTGTAAGAAGTACATTCATAAGCAAAAAGACTGTCCAGAGTTTAAGGAGTGGCTAGCTAAGAAAGGTAATGATCTCTTTATGATACTTGAATCCTATAATTTAATTTTTCCTGCTAATACATGGTGGTTTTGATTCTGGTCCTATGGTTCATGTAACCAATTCTACTCAGGGATTCCTTTCAATCTGGAAGTTGGAAAGAAACCAAAGAACACTAAGACTGGGGAATGATAAAGAACTTGATTAATGGGGAATGAAGGGCTTACTTATAAAATTTTGATCATAGGTACCAAGGACTGCAGTATGATTAATGGGGGTCTTAAGCTGATGTTCAATTCAATGACTGTATTTCTCTGCTCTATTTTGAGTTTAAAGCTAAAATGAGTGTTAAAATCTGCAGACTAATCTAACGCTCATAATAAATGATTATTTGATCAAGTGGGAGAATGTAGGAATAAATATATGGATATATATATATATATATATATATATATATATATATATGTGGGACGGTTCATGCAAGAAGTGATTTTACAGCGAGAAATCAATTTTAACCATTGATTATGTGAAATCAATGGTGGAGATCATAAATGACATATTTGTAATTACTATGACATTGTTATTACAAGTTTTAAAGTAAAAAGGATAGAATTGTCAGATATAGGCATGATTAAATCATTAAAAGTTTCTTCATCAATTTCCCCCATTTTTCGCCTTCATTAATAATAACATTAAAGGAATTGTGAAAAAACGTTTCTGGTATATTGGCTATGTAGCATATATTTTCATTAATATAACATGTTCAGTTTTATTTTTTAATAACCTTATTTGGTATGTAGTATATGTTTTTTTATGTGTAGGGCATTTTAATTATTTATAGTTGTGTAGTATATAATGTTAGATTTGTAGTATATCATCTTTGTTGTATGTGATTATTCGTTATCGGGTATCTTAAAATCTGAAAGTGTAAGAGTAATGTATTGTGTAAGTTCGAATGGTGTTCATGTAAATGTAAGTGCTGGTAGTTTTCATGTTTATATGTGTATTTGTTTAAAAAAATATATCCTGCATATATACATGTAACCTACACATGTTTACATTAACCTACACAAAAAACATATAACCTACACTTGTGTTTTCGCATGACCTACACAATTATTTTTTCACATAAAAAACATATTTCCTACACATGTACATATAACCTACACATGTGTACATCAACCTACACAAGTGTATGGTAAGTTACACAAATTACATATAACTTACACTTGTGTTTTCCATGACTTACACACTTATGTTTTCACATATAAAAAAATTATTTCCTACACACACAAAAAAAAAAAATTCCTACACTTGTTTAATGTGTAGTGTATAACATTTTATGCGTAAGGCATCTCACTAATTTATAATTATGTATTGATGTGTAGTATATAATGTTGGATTTTTAGTATATAATTGTGTATCGTTGAGTTTTAAATTATATTTTGTTTCGATGTACCTTTTTTTCCACTACTGTAGATTCGCTTTCTTTTAAAAGATAATGATAATTTTAGATTGTTTAGATCATTGTTGGTTTTATTTATAAATTACTAGAGCCATTAAATTAAAAATAAAAATAAGATGTATGTTTGTTTGTGGACAAGCTGTAATTAGGAATATATCAATTACGAGAATTCAAATTATGTATACATTATAATAAAAATTGGTTAAAATTAATGATTAGAAAAAAAAAGTTTGTTTGTCGATAAATAAATCAATATGGATTTGTTTATTGATAAAATTTAATCAGGGAATATATTATATAATTGATAATAAGGAAACTAATAAAACAAATAAAGTGTAACTATTTTTAAAGGATAATTAGTTTCCAAATATAAGAAATATCATTTGTACTAAAATACCTCTATGATTAAAATAAATCAAATAACAAAAAAAAAAATTGTGGTTGGTTGGTTGGTTTTATTTCTCGCGCTTCTCGCAGTAAGAAAACTTCTGAAATGAACCCAATCATATATATATATATATATATATATATATATATATATATATATATATATATATATATATATATATATATATATATATATAAACGAAAACCGTATGTGTCGCGATGTGGTCGCTCCCCCCTTTTATGGAAGCCACCAGATTACTTGATTTTTAAGTGGAGACCTTTCATTGATTTAACCCAAATTCATGGGTATGGGTCTTACCAAAACCAGAGAGCTCTTAAACGGGTTATAACATCTCATTAAATTAAAAATTAATCTTACCAATTATTTGATATGAAAATCCTATAAAATAGGGATATACTAAAATTTAATATCCAATTTAAAAAGAAAAAGATTTTATAATAATAAACAATTTTATAGTAAAAAATATAAGCGGGTCATGGGTCATCAAATCCAGATAGCTTTTAACCGGGTTATAACATATCATTTATTTATGAAACCCTTTCATCATCAAACCCTAACTATGTTATTAACTTTCTTACAATAAAGAAAATTAAAATCCAAAAAATAAATATTAAAAAACAAAAAATGTAAAACAACCATTTTCTCATGTTATCAGATTGCTTTATTTGTAAATGAAGGTTTTCACGCATTTGACCTGAATTCATGGGTAAAAGTCTCACCAAACCCAGATAGCTCTTAAATGGGTTATAACATCTCATTATATTAAAAATTAAACTCATAAAATATTTGATATGAAAATCATATAAAATAGGGATATACTAAAAATTAATATCCTATTTTATTTAAATAAAAGATATTATTTATAATTAAGAAACAATTTTATAGTAAAGAAAATAAACGGGTAATGGGTATCACCAAACCCAAACAGCTTTTAAACCGGATTATAACATATCATTTATTTGTGAAACCATTTTATCATCAAACCTCAAGTATATTAATTATTAACTTTCCTACAACAAATAAAATTAAAATCCAAATATACATATATAAATATTAAAAACAAATAATAAAACAGCCCCCGTAATATGGGGGATAAAATCTAGTATATATATATATGTATGTATGGCCATCATTATCATTTATTAAATAAAAGATCAAAATTAATTGAATCATACCTTATTAATAATTAGCTAGGTAATTGTTGATGGATCATATTACCCTTTCTTGCTAATCAAGGGTTTTCCCTTGGATGTATATAAATGCACGGAAGAGATTAATTAACATCATAAGAAAACCTAACCCTCACATTAAAAAATCCGTGACCCATATCTCTTCATAATTCGGTTTCCTCAAGAACCTTAATCCCCATCACTAATATACATTCTAAAGGGGAACTCGATAAAGCTGACTATCATGTCGTCTGGAGCATTCTCATCTGCCGTGGCTACTCTCTCTGCTGTAACAGGTATGTTTTTAGTTGTAGGTTTATCACAGCATTCATGTTTTCTATTACATACGTGAAGACCTGATCAACAGATGCAACCCACTGGTTCAAACAAGATGTTAAATATTAAACCAAGATATAATGGGATGAAAGTATTAATATTTTTAGTTTTTAAGTTATTCTGAATATAACAATTTATATTAATACTAGTTTGATTCCCCCGTGTTGCAGGGGTTTATTTAGGTTTTATTTATAATCTTTTGCTATTTTATATTTTATAGTAATTTGTTTTATTTTTTAACGTAGTTTTTGTCGATTTAATATGTATATATTAGTTTGTTTCGTTCATTATATTTTTTAGCATTTGGGCTCTTACAATTGAGATATATAGATTTTTTAGATTTTAGCAAACGAATATAAACAAACACGAACATGTTGATTTTTTTAAACGAACAAACACGAACATAAATATTTTCCTTATGAAAAATGGGTGGTTTATGTAGATGACGATGACGATTGATATATGAGAGGGGAGGCTGACGATGGTGGGTGGTAATCGAAAGTTAACCGATGATAGATAGGATAGATGATGTGCTAAAAGTAGTCTATTAATTTATTAACTAAAGCACGCTAATCTAAACACTAAATATTAATTCAAGCCCTTTAAACTTAACTAAAACTACTAACCGACAAGTGTAACAGTCGACTCTAGTACAATTTAGTAAGTCCAGGTATCAAACCCACAAACTCTTTAAATTACGTTAACTAGCTAATTTTAGACTTAACTAAAGGCACGACTATTTCTTTATTTATTATTAAAGGGGGGTTTTACTAAAAAATAAGATTAAACTAATTAATAAAACTAAAGAAGACTCGACTTATAACCTGGACTTAATTCGGATGATGACAAACAACCACCTATGCAAAAATCCCCAATGCATCAATTATCAAATGGTATGAAAATGCTAAGTTATGGAACCGGGATCTTAAATTATTCACTTAAAGGGAAACCGAACAGGACCCTTGACCATTCTCAAAGAGACACCTATGGAACCCTAATAAGCTATTAAATTCCTGGTTTTAATTAGACTCGCTCAAGTTCGCTAATTTATTTTACGACAAGTACCTCTATAAGAAATCCTACCTTACAGCGCAGAAATCAAAGGTAGTTTAAAGTATTCATTCGACTAGATTAACAAGGCTGATAAACCAAACCTAGACGGACTCATTGCAAAGAACTAAATCTAGCAATTCAAACAATCAAGACTTATCATATAATATATCACCTTACAGCTATTTAGATTAGCAGCACACTTAAGTCTACTTGATTTATTAATATTGTTTCTATGGTTTTATTGCAAATCAACCATAAACTAGTTAAAAACACATAGTAGATGACCTAACAGAATCCTATCATATGAAACAGTCACCAAGGAAACTGTGAAACAATATAACTCGTCAAACAATCCTAAGCACACATATGCATTGAATGAATAACAATAAACTGTTTACTTGATCATAAATCCATAAACGAAAACAAAATCCAAACCAAAATCCAAAATCAACACAAGTCCATCATAAGCCTAGGCGTTCTAAAATGTTTAGCCTAGCATTACTAACTTAAAAAAAGAACAAAAGATAGAATTCAGGGTGAAAAACAATAAAGTATGTTAGATTAAAGACAATAAAGCTTGTAGTCTTCAATCCCAATTAATAAGCACTTCAACGATAGATTCTAAGCCTTCAAAACCTTCCACAAATGCAATCATAAGCTCCAAGACTTCACAAATTCTCTGGCTCGTCTCCTTTTTGTTAGAATTGAGGTTAATGATGTTTATATAGTGACTAGAGCCCAAAACCCTTGCAAACGTCGGAACTTTCTGGAAAATAGGACTCGTCGAGTCACATGTCTAGCTTACGAACCTTGGTCACGTGACACCTAGTAGTGTAAAGCAAGAAATGACTACAAAACCACCATGCTGTGTTGCGAGACGAGGATAGCCCTCTTGGTCGCGTGACGAGGCTTACTCATTTTTGTCTCGGTTCAATTGTTGGTCTGGTCCGGTTCAATCCTGGTTCGCTTCGGTTCTTCGGTTTTAGATCGTTTCTTGCTCTTTTCAACCGTGTTTAATACCCGAGACCTATAAAACATTATTAAGTTAGTAATATACACATTTTAAACGAAAAACGAACAAAAACTAATAAAATATTAAATAAACTATACATGGGAAAACATGTATATTTAGCGTTATATCAATAGACCGACGACAAAGATTATGCTGATGAGTGAAATTAAATTAGAGTTTGATGATGAAAAGGTTTTACAAATTATGAGATGTTATAACCCGTTTAAGGCTATCCGGGTTTGGTGAGACCCATGACCCACAGAAATCATTGTTTGATAATTAAGGGGTTATTTCACTACGAAAATGAGGTTCTATAGCCCATGTAAGGGCTATCCATGTTTGATGAGACCCGTGATTCGTGAAAATTATTGTTTAATTATGAAATGGTTTTACAAATAAATGAGATGTTATAACTAATTTAAGGGCTGATTGTAACACCTCGACCTTTATTGTAATATGCCGGGGCGGAATATGTTGGGGCGATATGTACAAATTGCTTATAAGCTTGTGACACTATTAATGTGATAAATATAATTACTTCATTTCATTAAATCACAAGTGCACAATTTGGCACTAATCAAATAGCAGTACAATAACTTTGAACTTCATTATGATATGTTTCTAGTAACCTAATGGTTCAATTATCTAGTCTTCAATCCTTAAATTAAACTTCAACCTGCAACGCGTTTAAAATAATATATTTTGTCAACAATAATGTTGGTGAGAATTCATAAAATTTTGCATAAGTATATAATACGAAAAGTGTAAAATTCACAAGTCAAGATGTAATGTCTCAATCATAAAGTAGAATGATATTCCCGTTCGCTTGACATAAGTCAAATCTACAAAGGAACCCCCGTTCGCTGAGCTACTTGGAGTATAGATAATGATAATGATACCGCCATTTATTAACAAAAGTTGAAAAATGGGCGGCGCAGGTACGTCCCGCCGGACACTCCCACTTTGCGTTTGAGTATGTGTATGAGTCTCTTCCACCAACAAAAAAAATAAACAACTAGCACATAATCACATAATTTACAAGTAATATGATACGAAACAAATACATACAAGGCACGGTGTGAATTTTAGTTTACAACATGAAACATGAAATAACAAATAAAATTTTGTAACATGCTACACCCAAAACATGTAAAAGTAAAAAGGGGTTATGAAAAACTCACAAGTTAAATAGTGAGAAAAGAAAAAAATAAGCGAAGATGTCTTAAGCGAGTGAACCGATAAAGTTCGGTTCAACTAGCGACCTTAGATAAGAAAATAACTAGGTTCAAAATGAGTTTGAGGAAAGATAAGAAAAAAGATGGCCGACATGTTCGGTTTATAAATTCATGAATAAAAAGTTTGTTAAAAATATAATTTTATTCTATTTATATAAGTTAAGAGAAAAACAAGTTAGTTAATTAACTTTTAGTCAGTTTATTTTAGTTTTTGGGAAAATATAGGTTATAATTAATTTTAATGAGTTTGGTTTGTTGCCGAACCGATTATTATTTAAGCAAGCAAGTTAATCGAGTGGTTCATTTTTGGTCGGACATGACTCGGTTTTAAGTCGGGTTTATGTCCAACATATTTGAAAAGATAAGATGAAATGACATGTTGGAAAGGTTTAGTTTGGTTTTATTAGTTTTGCAAATGTTGGTTTTTTTTTAACATAAAACTTTTATAACCAAACATTAAACAAGCAGACAAGCGGTAGTGAAACACAACCATGACTGTCGACATAAGGTGACAACATGGTGATGACAATATGATGTGTTGTACGTAAAATAATAAATTACCCGAGGATGGAATAACAAAGAAAAAGAAGAACTTGAACGGTTTGACTTTCTTGGTCAAACTTGGACTTTAACACTAATGCAACAAGCTAGAGAGCAATATAGACTTTGAGTGAGAAATGAGTTGGGAAAAGGAAATAATCGATGGAGGTATGCTTATATAGCCATAAAATCGTTAATAACAAGGCAAAAAGAATTAACTTCAAGAACTAGTCAAAAGGCTAGTCTTAAGCAATAATAATGAAGAATTAAATAGTTTTGAATCAATAGATAAAATATGAAGATATTAGAATACTTAAATATGGTCTAAGTACATGAGGATGAAACATTCATAAAACTAATAATTTAAATAAATAAATAAAAGTGAATATATCAACTTGTATATTAGTAGTACATATTCCATTTTATAAACTATATATTATTTATCTAAGTTTACAAATTGACATGATATGAATGTTATTTCATTAATCCGAGCGTAAACCTATTAGTGAATTCACAAACATATAAGACTTAAAATTGCTATGAAAATAACTAATATACATATATGAAAAGTAAATAAATTAATGACGAAAACTTAGTTAATGATCATATGAGTATGTAGATAATAATAATAACAACAACAACATTAATAAATTATAAAAAAACAAATCAAAATGACACGAAATCAATAAATGCGGATCCAAATTATATGAGAATTTTAAAATGGGTCGGCTTTCGGGTTTGAAAATCGACGAATGTTACAGGATTCACAACTTTTAGAAATTTCGTCCTGAAATTAAAATTAAAATAAAATTATAAAAGAAAACAACTAATACATGGAGTTGTTAAAAGTATTAACGATTATATAAACATAATTTAATAAAAACATTAACATCGTTCTTTGAATGACCCGAAAGACGCCACAAATGGGAATATGGCAAGGACACTTATGTACCAGCAGCTTATCCACCATGCCCTTATCATACTGCATTTGTCCCGTCTTTTCAAGATCATTCTAGATTTTGAGTTATTGCACACAACGTACTTATTATGTCTTCCATGCGAGGACTTGGATAATTACGTGTCGACCCATAATTACATTTATCATCGGATGGTCCACATAATCCGTCTCATTGTGTGGGTTTTAAGATAAAATAAATCCTTATATGAAAACAAATTAAGGACAATACATTATAAGGATTAAAAATAACAAAAAGATATATAAACATGTCTTTGAGGTTAAGAATAGCGTGAAAATATTACGTCAACTAAATAAACAAAATAACGTTGTTAATGGAAATACAACGAAATGAGTGGAACTCTCGAGTAACACAAGATAATTAGGATAAGAAAAAAAACCTTACAGTCATGAACATCGCAATAAATAAACGAAACATTGGTGTCGAGAATAACAGAGTAAATAATGTGGCATTGAGCCAACAAAATATAAACGCGTAAGTCGATAAATTGTTGGGGTTCGAGAATAAAATAGATAGACAAAACATTGATGCAAAATATCAAAAAAAAAAAACAAAAGATTAAGTTCTTGGAGTCAATAATGACACGTTAAATAGAGAAAAATAAAATAAAATATCAATGTGAATAAATGCAACATTGAGATTAAGAATAGTAAAGTAAATAACTGAAACTTCGAGACCAAAGAAAAACATTTACCTCAAATTTATGAAACATTGAGATTAAGAATAACAAGATGTTTCGATGAAACATTGAGCGAATAGAGAATTAAGCAAATAACCAAAGCAATTCATGTAAAATAATAATTATAAACTCAACATGTGCACGTAACTTCTATTAGATAGCTATAAACATAGCCTTAGTTTTAAAAAAACGAATCCATTTAGTGGTATCTGGTCATAGATAGTCAATGTAAGAATACAGTTTCTATTAGATAACTATGTACACAACCATGTTCATAGTCCCAATTTCCACTAAACGATTATGTTTATGGGAAATCGGTCATAACCCGCGAAATTGAGATAACAAAAAAGTATACAAATTTAGCAATGTGATTATGTATTATAGATTATGCAGTATTTTGGGTGTTTCGTGCTTGAGTAATATGAACGAAAATAGGTCAATAATCAATAAATAACCAAATTCAAATATAAATTTCATAATAGCCTTATTAGATTAATAGAATGTAACAACTCGGGTTTTTCACGTACGAATTTATACCTATTACCCGACCCGTTTTAGGTTCGGGAAATTATAACACTAAAAAGTTTCGTGTTTATCGAGAAATTATTATACCATTTACATTTGTTTATTATATTTATTTAATATATATTTTAACTTTGGAAAATATACATTTTCACCTAAAAAAATATACTTTAATCCTTATTTGTTTCCACCAAAAATCTCCAAGGACTAAAATGCAATTTTTACATATCCTCTTTATAACCCATTTAACCAGATCCGTAACCCGTTAACCCATGACCCGTTTAACCATAATCGTGACCCGTTTAGTTAACTTGTGCCACAATTGTCGTTCTAAACTTGGAATTGAATCATAATTGTGATTGCTTTTGCCATTATCGGCTTAACCGACACTATGAATTAGGAAACAAGATCGATTATGATACGTATTGGTAATTCTAACCAACCGTCCTAACCTATGATTGATTATATAACTTAGGATTCATAATAATTTAATTCCTGGCATCTGCACCTCCTCTATAACTCAGCGATCAAAAGCCCTAAACTTAATTGCATTGATTTGGGTCATAAAACCTCAGTTCGATTCCTGTTCTTGCCGTCAAGAAGGGTGTTTCGTTCTCCCTGTTCTCATCATCAATTAAGGTAATAAAAACATGTAATCAGTTCGTCTTGTCATGCTTCACAATAACCCTCACATCAATTCATCAAACCTTGTAAGACCCCGAATCCCGGGAATCCTACAGTTGGTAATCATATCCAAAAATTCTCAATAATTTAAAGTCAAACAATTTCATCTTATTAAAAATCGTTTCAGAGTAATAAACAGCGGAAAATCACAAGTACTAAAACCAAGTTCCCAAAACCATAATTTAAATGTTTAAAGTAATAAATGAAAAGAAAACAGTTTGCGTATTAATCTCCGACTAGTTATGCCTTCAACCGTCCAAGTAGTCCCGAGCACGTCCAAGCGGTAAGCATCCTCCTCTAAACCTGAAACTCACACTAACATACACACAAAGTCAGCTTGAGCTGAGTGAGTTCAAGTTTTAATAATAGACATTTAAATAAATCATTCCATGGGTTTAAATATAAAAACAGGATTATAAAACATTCTATGAGTCTAAAATATAATACGGGATACGAACAGTTAGGCCATCATCAACACTAAGTATTCGTACTTAGACATCTATATACATCCACATATTTATATCCCTATAAATACCATCCAAGTAATAACATCAAGGTCGAGCACGCGTACAACCCAAACACGTAACATCCGATGATGATCATGCCACACGAGCCTCCCCCCTCACGGGCTTTTCAGGGCCCGCCATAGGATTTAAGAACTTGAGTCGTATATTTTGGCCCGGCCAAGATCACCATCCATCCGTATGCAAACACGAAGTAGGCATACGCAACATCAGTAGTCGATACGACTACAACATCGCCAAATATAGGCCATACAATAATTTATATATATATATATATATATATATATATACATACTATAACATTCCAAGGCCAACTATATACTAGCAAGCCTATATAAAATAGTTTAAACGTTTCATTAGGAAAAATCGTTTAGGTGTGCATGCTAGCCCAAAACTTAAAAGAGTAAAAAGGGGCATCATGAACTCACCTGACACAAGGCACGAATTCACCACGAGCTAAAGAGTCCCTAACAAATCCCAAAACTCAAACACCTGCCGGTTTACATTCAAACATTACTAACGACATCGAAAAAATCTCGTTTACCCTACGAGACGTTCTAACATGGTTCGAGTTACTTAAATCCTCAACCTCATCAAACTAAATCACAACAGCCCCCGAGGCCTCACATTCCCCAAAACGACCCTTAGGTACTCCCGAGAATAAAGAATTCCCAAATTGCCCTCGGAAGCACTAGGTGGCACTAACACGCGCGCTTAAGAGTCGTTTAGGCCGTTAACATCCAACTCAGCCCCGTGTGGACCCATTATGATAAAATCACAGCCAACAGTTCCACACGACGCTACCCGAGTCAAATGGGTCGGTAACTCGCAAGTACAATGCACCAACTATTCAATAAACGAAATTGCGCGTTGTACCGACCCGTTTGAGTAACCGACAACCAATTCTGCCCCAAAACTTATAAAAATGATTTTTCAACAGCCCGTAACCCGAACCAAGGTCACCCGAACTGAATTGGTCGTTAATTACTCCAATACTCGCGTTAAACACAACAATTCGCTATTATAGACAACCGAATATCCACTTTCAAACTACAACTAGTTGACCTATCAAACTAACACCAATGGACATGATTTTAAAGTATTTTATACTAGAAATACCTAGGAAGATGTTGGTGCAAAACCCTTAGCCAAAACATCCCCGGAACTACTCAATTGGACAGCCCTCCGACAAGCCTAAAAACAACCGAATTTCGACGAATAAACGCGCCATATGGATGAATTAAGGTGAAAAAGAGTTGTAGGACTTTAGTACCGACCTGGAATTGAACTTTGGACGGCCGGAGATGGGCTGGCTTGCACGAAAATCGAGAAGGGAGGGTCAAGGGGGGCACCAATCGGACATATGGTTAGTGTTAGGGTTTAATTTTTTTTTATATAAAATATAATAACAAAGTAACATTCTGGCCCGTCCACTTTACTAAGAGTTGAATTCGTAAGAAAATTTAAGTATGATAAGCTTACGAGGGTGGCAAGGAGCTCCCGGGAGAATGCTGGGTCAAGCCTGAAAGGAGCACACAACACTACAAGGTCAAACCTTTATCGGAAATTAATGGACTTTACAAACCTTTAACGGATTGGTCGATTGTATAGCCTAGGGTTCATAATTAAACTAGTTCCAATCCGTGTCTGTATATATAAATGAGTTTACGAGCCATAACCAACTGACACCCTAGCACAGTTGGCTAGGGTGTGTGTGTTAAACAATCCAGTCTGCCACTGGTGCGGGTTCGAGTCCTGGCCAGCCGAAATTTTTGTTATTTTTATTTCTTTGTTGTTTTAATTTATTTTATTGGTTTATAATATATTGTAATTAATATTAAAAATTAAATGAACAATATTTTATTCAAACTGACATCATAAAGTTAAATGTTTCGTGTCCATTAGTCTCGTTACAAGTTTTCGTGTATATATGTGTATATATATATTTATCTTATTAATAATAAATTATCATTATTTTATTAAAAACCGACACTAATATTGATGTTTCTCGTTGTAAAACGTCTTTATAAATTTGCTCATATTTATTAGATATATTATATATATATATATATATATATATATATATATATATATATTATTTTTAAAACAAAACTATAATAAGCGTATTAAACATATTAAAAGTGTTAACTATATTTTTACTATCGAATTTCGTTAAGATTTCAAAATATAAATTGTATGATAATTATATAATTAAGCGTTTATCATTATAGCATATCTCAACTCATATTTATTCAAACTAATTATTTGTAAGTTCGATTATTCGATAAACAGTGATTTTTGTAATTAAATAATAACAATAATCCGTAGAGATCAATCGTTCAATCCATAACGTACCCAATCATAAATATAACTCAAATCATATCGAAATCCTAAATTTGTTATACGTATTATATCATTTATAATTTACTCATAACATTATATTATTTACTTAGGATCCTTGGTAATTCTCAAAGAGTGTGATTTTCACTTTCTTGTCGTAATCATTCCCGTTTGGCTTGTTCGATCAGGTGAGTTTGTCATTCCCCTATTTTACCAACTTTTCTAAACGTTTTGGGGACATATGCGTACGTACTCGTATTTCATACTATATATATATATATATATATTCAAACAAATACATACGTGTTATTGTGAGTGATTTAATCAAACATACATGCTACTTGCTTACTTGTGTTACCATTCAATCAATCATATATTGGGATTACTATTCAATCAATCATAGCGTGTGTTCCTGCTGGTGACCAACGCCCAATTCGCTTGGCAACGGTCCACATACTTGTTTGTTTTTTGATTATATTTACCGCACTTATCACGTCATGATTATTTATATTGTTGTGTCAAAACTGGTGATATTCTCATTCAACTTTATGTTGACAAACTCAATTTCTACGCATATGCAGGTTGCTTGTATTGAAGATTGAAGTTAGGACATGTAGACAAGACCTTAGGATATAATCAAGTTAATCTTTATTCGAACTTATATTTAATTATTTAAATTGTTTGTTTTATTTGGATATTGTATGTATAATTGATATAAAATAATTAATTAGATATTGTCACTTTTATATCATGATAGTATCTTCGAGCTGTGAGCAATCGGATCATGCCCCGACATTTCCGCCTTAGGTTGGGGTGTGACATAAAATTGTTTCGATTATATCCAAATAGAATTATATAAAAAAATAAAAAATACATGAAGAAGAAGGAAGGAAAACAAAATGGAGTTTGCGATGCTTGTCTTCCCGACGGTAGGTGGGTCTATGGTATGAAGGCTAGGGTGGGCGGTGCCATGATTTCTTAACCGAAACTCATTGGCGTTGACAAAAACGTGGGAGAAAAATGATTTTTGAGATTCGTTTTAGTTTGTGTAAATCAGTTGCAAAAACCTGATGATTTTATAACTCAATTTTTTATGATGAATGAAAGTCCTGAATTAGCGTTAACGCTTGAGAAAATTTATAAAACTTTTAATGTAAAAGGTTTTTTCTTTTGGGTGGCATCCTAGGAAAACCTTACAGATGATCGCCAGATAAAAATGATTATTTGAAGGTAGAAATATAATAGTGGTAGTATAATAACCAACTAAGGCTTAGGACTTATTTGAAACAAAAGACTTTTTTTTTCTTAAATATTTATTTAACCTTGAAAATATATATGTATACTTAATAATAATAATAATAATAATAATAATAATAATAATAAACCATTTGGTTTGACTTAAAGTGCCTTTGAAGAAAATCAACTTGATTATATACTTATTAATTAACTATTCTAAAATAATCCAGGATTTGAAATTACAAGATAAGGTGTTCATACAACAACAACAACAACAACAACAACAACAATAATAATAATAAATAAATAAATAAATAAGTATGGAAAATTATGCATTATTTTTTTTAAATAGATATGTTTAACGAGTGTGATGGGACTACGTATTGGTGCAAGGCTACGCATAAGCTTCAAGTGGTCACAGAATGCGGTTTAAGGTGTTGCATGGCGGAAACAAGTTAGCCCTTCCTTAGCATAGCGGGTGTGCTTGGGTATCTTGGGTTTGTGTTGGGTTCTGGATTGGGTAGAGCATAGATTTGGTGTTTGCTCTTGTTGTTTGTGGTTAGTGATGAATTTTGGGTTATCATGGTCGGAATTGTGATGGTTAATTGCTTGATACATTTCGGGCTTCCGATATTTCCATTGGATACGGGTTTTATTGTCATATCTAATAAAACGAAAACCAAAATTCCTTTTATGTAGTTTTTATCCAGTTAATTTCATGGTGAATGTTTAAGGCTCTGTCAATTGTCTATCTCATTTGATGATTGAAATAACTGATTTTAAATGTTTCATTAAGTTATGATCTTTTTATAACCTTTTACTATATGTCGTTTCTAATTTGAGTAAGTTATTCATTTTAGTTTACATTTCACCAATTAGGCAATATTTGGCAAGTACAAAACTGATATAAAATAAACACATTTTATTCTTGTTTGAACATTAAAATATGACTCAATAGACAAAAGACTTAAAAGACTTAAAGTAGTTGTTAATTTTACTTATCTAATTATTTTTATTTAAACCTATCTTAATTTATTATTCGTGTCAAAATCATTAGTCCAATAGCACACATTTTCAAAGTTATGTAACCCTAACACGACTTGGTTAACTCATTCATTTAAGTTGTCAAACAAGTTGACGGTTGAAGGGGTAATAATCAAGTTGTAAACATGATAATTTGTTGGCGTGTTGTAAAATATGTGTTAAATATGTCATAAACGGGTTTGTGGGTCTACCTCTTTATAGACTGGCATACTAATCGAGTAAACAAGTCAATCTGAATCAACCTGTTTAATCAAACATGTCAACCCAAACAGATAAACACGACTAATTCATAAAACATGTTAGATACAGCAAACCAAAACCTATTATTTTCGTGTTGCATACTCGTGCTCGTATTTTGTATATTTTTATATTAAAAGTAATTGATTTTTCTCTCCGAGGTAAAAGGAATTAATATCGAGTTCTTGCAGTTACCGTACACGTCCCTGCCACCGTAGGGTTACACCAGCGCAACCCTGCCGCCGCCGTAGGGTTTCACCGCCATACCACCGGGTTTCTTTATGGACCGTCGGAAGCCTATACCGGAGGCGATTCAACAAAGGATAACAAAGTTCTTTGTAACAAATCTCCTTGATTGGTGTAGCAGCAATGATTTAGCGGGGTTTGTTAGAGAGTATGGTAACATTTTCGATATTTACATTGCTAAGAAAAGAGATAGAATCATAAATAAGTTTGGGTTTGTTTCATTGTTTGACGTTAAAAACAAGGAATAAACGGGGAGGATGTTAAGCAAGATTAAGCTAGGAGACTTTGCGTTAAAGTTTAACATGGCGAGATTTATTCTTAAAGACGGTGAGGTTAACCCTAAGAAGCCGAAAGAGAGAAGGCAGCCGGAGGAGCATGTGAATGTGGATTCTGAGGGTAATACTCATAACCAAAGTGCAGGTCGGCCGGTCGATTTCAGTAGGCGTACGTTCTATGACACTTTGTTGGGGAGGAACCATTGTGTCAATCAGAAAGTCTCGGTTTCGGTGGACGACAATGTGAATAGTTTTTCTGATTTGCATAGGAAGGCTTTGGTGGTCAAGCTGATGGATATGGATGCTTTGAAGAATGTTTGTATGATCTTGAAGAAGATTAGTCCAGGTGGAGGAAAAATTCAATATTTAGGTGGTCTATCGGTCTTATTGTCTTTTTCGGACAACAGGATGGCGATGGAGGCTCTTCAGGCGGGTAGAAATATTGTAGGGATGTTTTTCAATATTGAGATGTGGGAGGGACAACCATTAAATTTTGATCGATTGGCGTGGGTTAAAATATTCGGTATTCCTTTACATCTTCGATCGAAAGTGGTAGTTGAAGTTGTAGGGAGGGGGGTATGATTGGTAAAGTAGTTCATAAACCTATATTATCGAAGGAGAAGGAGGATCTATCCTTTGAATCTGTGAAAGTGTTGGTTGAAGGTAGTAAGAGGTTGTGCGAGGAGATGGATATTCAGTGGAGGGGAAGATCTTTTCGTGTATCGGTTTTGGAAGATACAGTTGTGTTGATACATGTTTTGTACATCTCGGTCTTTATCGGGACATTAATGTAATAGTTTAGTATTATAGGGGTTTTAATGTAAATATTTTATTCTCCTAATTGTAAGACACATTCGTTACTCCGTAACGAATGGGTCACATTCGTTTTAATGTAAGTCTCATTCGTTAACCCTGTTTAACGAATGGAACATAACGAATGAAGGCTATTCGCTATGATAAAGTAATAACGAATAAGTATGTTTATTCATTAGGATTAATGTAACGAATGGCTCATTCGTTAAGGTAATCTTAACGAATGAGGTCATCCTCTATATATAACTCTATAATATTATCATTAATGTAACAGTTCCTATTTTCATGATTTCCTCTCGTTACTCTGTCCAATTGCTCTCTCAACACATACACTACACACACTAACGTAATCCTAGCCTAATCGTATTCATACTTGATAAGATCATCGTTTTAATCACAAGATCTAGATCCGATTGAGCTCTTTCAAGTGGTATCAGAGACTGAGATCTGATCTTCGATGCTTCTCGTTGTTTAAATCGTATAATTGATCATGTATTGGAATCATTTCATGACGAATTGATCGGAATTGAAGTTTAATTGATTCAAATTGAAATAGAGACTCGTATTTCATTGAAAATTGAACTGTTCTATGTGTATCGAATCATTATTAAGGTATTAGTGAATGAGAAATGGAGGTTTGAGGTTAAACTGAGTTTGAATTGAGGTACAGATAGACTGTTGTGAATTCGGATTATTGTGGTTGATCTGGATTGATTAATTGATGAGTTTGATTGTTGTTCTTGAGTTTGAACAAGATTAGTGAGGTTCGGAATTTATTTACGATTTGATTGAGATAGATTTTAGGGATTTCGGACGAGTTTAGAAGGAGATCTGAGTTTTTAAAAGTTTTGAAGATATGAGTTTTCATTCGTTAACTGATGAATTCTTATTTGTTAACTGATGAATTCTGATTCGTTATCCTATAACTGATCATTCGTTTGTTAAACTCATTCGTTAAACACATTCGTCATTCCCATTCAATTTGATCTGATTCGTTAATCCCATTCGTTATCCATTCTCATTCACCTGCATTTTTAACGAATATCTGTTATTCCTTAATCATCACAAATCACATTCGTTACCGTGTACACATTCGTGTGAACAGTAAACAATAAGCTTTAAAGAATTGACAAATTTGATCCTTGAAGTTTAAACAATTGTTTCCTCATGGCTTCGCAAAACGTTTCTTACTATGCATTAGCATCTCAGAACGCTTTAATTCAGCAGATGTTGACCATGGATAATGAAATTGGCAGTCACAACAAATGTCCCAAATTGTTAAAACTTTCAGACTTTTTTCATTGGGAACCGTGGTTCCGTGCTCACTTGGGATCAGTTCATCCAAATAGCATACGATTTCTCGATGATATGTATGTGGCACCTCTGGTAGGAAGCGACAACATGGGTTGGACTCCTAAGGAATTCAAGAATTATGAAACTCAAGAGTTGAAAGATTTTGAGAGTGAGACAAAAGCTTATTCAACTCTCACTATGGCATTACCTGAACAAATCTTTCATCAATATAGCACTATCAAGATCTGTGCTTCATTGTTCACAACTTTGAAAACAAAAAGTTTGGGGAATACTCTCGAGAGTAAGAAGACTCCCGTAAAATTTCAATTTAGAAATTTTATTTTGATGAAAAATGAGACTGGTGAAGAAATGATTAACATATTTAGTTATCTAAATGTGGAGATGTCCAGTGTCAATCTTGAGCCAACTGAAACAGATAAGATTGATACACTAAAGAATGCCTTGCCTCATTCATATTCGACTTTCATGTTTGTATTGAAAGAAAACAGTTTCTTTCGAAACTCCAAGCTTACTGCAGTACAATTCATCAATAAGATTGAGGAAAGGGAATTTGATATCAAATGTCAAAACTCGTTGAAGGAAAATCAAAACCAGTATCCCTCAAATCAAAATCCTTCACTCTATGGGAGTGCTATGCTAGCAAATCATTCTTCAAGCTCTGTACCAATTAATGCTTTCTTTGCTTAATCTCAAGAAGAAACTCCTAATGTAAACTGTCCTCCTAATGTATGCTTTATGGCCAATGGAGCCAATGCAAGCACAAATGGTCCAGTTTCAAGCTTGCCTAAAGTAAATATGCAAGAGGCTGAACAACAGTTTGCATTCTCGTGCGCTTCCATGACTTCGTATGAACAGCTTGTTGGAAGCAAGATAGCCACGAGTGAACTAACAGATGAAGACTATGATCAAATCGACCCGGATGATCTTGAGTTAATGGATCTTAAGTGGAACATGGCTATGATTGTTAGAAAAGTCGAGAGATTTATGCAGCGAACTGGGAAAGATCTTTCTACTTTGAATAAAAGGGTTGGATTTGATAAACTGAAGGTGAAATGTTACAATTGGAGGGACTTTGGCCATTTTGCCAAAGAGTGTGCTAAACCAAGAAATTCGATGATCCTAGCAGTGATAATGTATCTGAGGAAAGTGATTCATCTGACTCTGAAAATGATACTGATCAAATTTCGTCATCTCAAACCGAATCAATTCCTGATCAAGTTGAATCTTATGCGTGTATGGCTAAGATTGATGAGGTATGTCCTAAACCTCAAATTAATGTATCTGAATCTTCAACTGAAGTGACTGAGTGTGCTGTACTCAAAGCCAAACTTGAAATAACTTTAAATCAGAACACTACTCTCACAAAAGATCACTTTATGATCAATGAATGCTACAAACAGAAATAAATATTACTAGAACAGTCAACTCTTAAAATTCAAAATCTGTCTAAAAGCAATCATGATCTTAAAGCTGAGATTCAGTGTATGATTATTGTTGTTGATCAACATTTTAAGGAGATTCTTCGACTCCGAACCTGTATTTCTAATCTCGAAAATGAAGTGATGGAACTTAAAAATAAGCTTGGAAAATTTAGAGATTCTTCATTTCTTTTGAATGAAATTATTGAAGTTAACCATACACATAAGAAAAATGGAAAAGGAGGTTTGGGATATGTCGAGATTACTCTTCCCTTTAAGGAAGATTACAGTAGAATTCCTGATGTGAAAAAATGCTCAGATATGCTTACTGTTAAATCTAAGGATGTTACAACTAAAACTACTCGAGAACTGATTCATTTTGAAAGTAAAATTGTCTTTACCAAAAACGAATTGGATGGTTCAATCGAGGAGTTGACTGAACCAGATGAGATTGTCAAAAACAAGAATATACCCGTTGACAATCACATTCTGTGTGAACCTGAAGATTTTGAGCAAGTAGTTTATGGCTCAAAGTCGTCGGGAGGTTTAGTGAAAAAGTCTAATGTAATTCCTAAATCGAAGAAGTCAGATAAATTGACTGTAACTGATGAGGAATTGATGAAATTTGTCAATCCTCAGTCTGTTTCTTCGAATGGGAAAGTATTTAAGTTAAAGGCTTTATCAAAAGTTTTTTCGGACAAGGAAGTTCCATTGAACCTTCTTAAACCCGAAATGATTGAAAGTGTATATCAGGATGACACTTCAAAGGTTACCGAACTTGAACAAAAATTCTATCAATCAAAATCTGTTATGTTCAAGAAAAACCAATAAATAATGTGTTTAAACCGAGCACATTTGTAAAATCATCAGGTTTGGAGAATTCTTCGAATTCAACAAATCTTGAATTCTATAAGACCAAAAAGGGTTTAAAACATGAAATTCCAGAGACGGTAACATTTGAGAAACCCAAAGATGATATTCATCGATCTATGCTACCAAATAAGACCTGTGCTTCACCACCAAAATCTTTGGACTCTCGTTTATGTTTCAAGTGTGGTGAACCGGGCCATGTTTCCAAAAAGTGTAAAGCAAAGATAGATGATATCAAAAACTCGTCAACTCGAAAGACTGGTTTGTTCAAAACGTAAAAGAAAATCAAGTTGATGAGTGTGTCATAATGTATTCGAATATTAATCCGAAGAAAGTTGGTCGGGTTGATTCGGATAATGTTTCTAACAAATTCGTTTACCGTGCTCAACCCATTTGTAAAAACACTGATTCGGGAAGAATACGTGATGGATACTTAAAGAAGAAAACCAAGAAAACTGCCACTTATTCTCAAGTCTCGAATGTCAGTATTAATTTAAATGTTCCTCCTAAGGTATCAAAGGGAGAGCCCCCAAGACTGAGGCTTGGGCTGCCTTTTTGAACTAATTTCTTTACCTTGTGTAGATTTCATCTAAGTCCGTGTCAAATCACTAGTGAATATTGGATAGTGGATGCTCTCGGCATATAACTGGAAACCTGAACCTTCTGAACAATGTCAAAGATATTCAAGGGGGTTATGTGGCGTTTGCTGGTAACAATGGTGGGATGATTACAAAGGAAGGAGAAGTTTCAAACGGGAAAGTGGCGTTTAAAAAAGTGAATTATTGTGAAAAAGTGGATCATAATTTGTTGAGTGTTTCAAAAATTTGTGATAAACAATATATCACAGTTTTCACAGACAAGGAATGTGTTATCCTACAACCGGGATACACAATTCCTGAAGAAATGGTTGTCATGAGATCACCTCGATCGAATGATATTTATATCCTAGACATGAATCTTAATGTAAACATTTCTCCTTCAGAAACGTGTTTTATCTCCAAAGCTATGGAGAAAGATACGATTCTTTGGCATCGACGTACGGGACACATCCATGTCTGCAAAATGAATCATTTGGTTTCAAATGACTTGTAGATGGTGTAACCCTTAAGAACTTCAAGTTGAATGATCACTGCGTCGCTTGCAAGAAGGGAAAACAAAAGAAGAAGTCACACCCGTGTAAATCGATTAATTCGATTATTACACCCCTAGAACGACTTCATATGGATTTATTCGGTCCTGTGAATCGTGCTAGCATCGCGGGTGATTTTTATTGCTTGGTTGTGACTGATGATTTTTCACGATATTCTTGGGTGTTATTAATGGGATCTATAGATCAGACTCCTGTATTGATTCAGAATTTTATCACGAAAATAGAATCACTTTACAAACTGAAAGTGAGACGAATACGTAGTGATAATGGTACGGAATTCAGGAATAATGTATTGGATTTCTTCTGCATTCAGAAAGGTATTCATCGTGAATTCAGTGCACCGTATGTTCCTCAACAAAATGGTGTTTCTGAAAGAAAGAATCGCACGTTGATCAAAGCTGCAAGAACAATGCTTGCTGATTCAAAGCTTCCCGTTCAGTTCTGGAATGAAGCAGTGAATACAGCATGCTACACGCTGAATCGAGTATTAATAGTAAAGAAGCTCAAGAAAACAAGTTAAGAACTTCTGAATAATCGTAAACCGAATCTAAAGTATTTAGTACCATTTGGGTGTCCTTGTACTGTGTTGAAGAGAGATGCCGGTAAATTTAAAGCAAAGGCATTTGAGGGTTATTTCTTGGGATACAATTCTCCGAAGAAGCGAATCTTCAATATCTCTTCGGGTTGTGTGGAAGAGTGGTACCATGTTGATTATCAATGCTATACCATTCCACCTACAGGCAAGGGTCCCGATTGGATGTTCGATTACGATGATTTATTTAATTCGTTCACGTCAGCTGTTGAAGACATACCTAAAGATTTTATTCGATCTTATTTGGAGGAACAATGTCTTCCAATTCCTAGTTCTTCGTATGCTGATGTGAATGACTCTCCTAACGTATCAGAGGCATCGAATGATGTTTCTGAGTCTTCCGATGAAGCTGATTTTGTTGATTCATCATCAGGACCATTAGAGGAAGCTATAGACACAAATGAGCCTATTCTAATTGATGATGACTCTCCAACTGTCTCTTTAGACTCGGATGAGGAAAATATCACCAATTTATGTGATAACGTATCTGTACCTGCCAATCCTTCCTTAAGGATTCATTCTAATCATCCGCAGGAACAGATAATTGGTGATGTACACGACGGGGTTCGTACACGACACCAATTAGCTAATGTATTTGACGAACAAGTTGAGTGTAACTTATCTCCTACTGAGGATTCGATAGTTTGTGCTTATGCGGATTTGCACTCTTCTGGTATCCTTAGAATTGCATAATACACCTACTTTCTATCACAGATCGAACCGACAAGTGTCACGATGGCACTCAAGGAACCATCTTGGGTGGAGGCTATGCAGGAGGAGCTACCAGTTTATTTGACTGGGTGTATGGGACTTAATTGTTAAACCTGACCGTGTGAAAAAGGCAATTTCGACTAAATGGGTTTTTAAGTGCAAAAAGGAAGACCGCGGGGTAATCGTAAGGAATAAGGCACAATTGGTTGTTCTTGGTTACAATCAACAAGAAGGCATAGATTACAATGAAGTATATGCTCCTGTGGCACGACTGGAGGCTATACGTATTTTTCTTGCCTATGCGGCCTATAAAAATTTCAAGGTTTATCAAATGGATGTGAAATCGGCGTTCTTAAACGGAGCTATTCATGAAGAAGTATTTGTGAAGCAGCCTCCCGGTTTCGAGGATCCAGACTTTCCAGAGCGTGTTTATCGATTAAACAAGGCTCTTTATGGTTTACATCAGGGCCCGAGAGCCTGGTACAGCACGTTGGCTGACCATCTGATTGAAAGTGGGTTCACGATGGGAACTGTGGATTGTACTTTATTTTATAAGAACGTGGGTGAAGATCTGCTCCTTGTCCAAATTTATGTGGATGACATAATTTTCAGTTAGACAAACGACAACCTGTGTAAAGATTTTGAGAAGACGATGCAAACCAAATTCGAGATGAGCTCGATGGGGGAGATGAAATTTTTCTTAGGATTGCAAGTTCACAGTCCGATTTCGGGATCTTTATCCATCAGACCAAATACGTGAACGATGACTTGAGCCGATTCAAGATATCTTACGGCAAAATTCCTTCGACACCTCTTCCCGTGGGTCACAATTTATCACCGGATGAATTGAAGGATACCGTTGATCCAACCCTGTATAGAGCTATGATCGGATCTCTTATGTATTTGATTGCATCTCAACCTGATATCATGTTTGCTGTTTGTTTGTGTTGCCAGGTACCAATCGACTCCCCGAGTGACTCATCTGGCGGCAGTAAAGCGTATCTTACATTATCTGAGGGGATATCCAGACATCGGGTTGTGGTACCCCAAGGATGATAAGTTTGATCTCACCGCTTTTACTGATTCGGACTATGGAGGATGCAAGATCAATTTCAAGTCTACAACAGGGGGTTGTCAGTTCTTAGGAAACCTGTAAGGCCCCGAACCCCGTGAACCCCACAGTTGGAAATCATTCAAAACATTCGTAAAAATAATTAAACTTAAAAACAATTCTTTTCATTAAAATAAGCATCACAGAGTATAATTCGGTGGAAAACGTAAATAACAAAATAAGTTCCCAAAACCCGGGAATTTTGCCCCAAACCAACATAATTATCTTTAATAAAAAAAATTTAAAAATAAATGTTTAATAATAAAATCTTCAAATCCCGTATGCCTTTCACCGTCCAAGTAGCTTCGTGCACGTCCAAGCGATAAGGCATCCTCTTCTTAACCTGAAACTCACACTAACATGCACACGAAGTCAGCTTAAGCTGAGTGAGTTCAAGTTTTAAATAAGTAACAAAAGTTTTAATAATCATTCCAACGGTTTTAAAACTGTAAACGGAATTACATCAGTTAGGTCATCACATTCAATAAATAATCATCCTTACGTATGAACATCTCTATACGTACATTCCTATATATATATATATATATATATATATATATATATATATATATATATATATATATATATATATATATATATATATAACATTCAATAATAACATTCAGGGCCGAGAAAACGTACAATCCAAACACGTAACATTCAGCGCATGCAAACACAAAGTAGGCATACGCAACATTCAGTAGTCGAGACGACTACAACATTCGCCAAATATTGGCCATTCTAATATATATATATATATATATATACATACACACATTCTATAACATTCCAAGGCCTACCAATACTAGCAAGCCTATGCAAAATAGTTTAAAACATTTCATCAAGCAAAATCGTTTAGGTGTGCATGCTAGCCCAAAACTTAAAAAGAGTTAAACGGGGCATCAAGAACTCACCTGACACAAGACACGGATTCACCACGAGCTAGAGAATCCCTAAGAAATCCCAAAACTCAAACACCTGTCGGTTTACATTCAATCAATACTAATGACATCAAGATGACTCGTTTATCCTACGAGACGTTCTAACATGGTTCGAGTTACCTAAACCCTCGACCTCATCAAACTTAATCACAACATCCCCCGAGGTCTCACATTCACCAAAACGACCCTTAGGTACTCCCGGGAATAAAGAATTCCCAATTTCCCCCCGGGATCACTATGTGACACTAACACGCGCGTTTAGGAGTCGTTTAGGCCGTTAACATCCAACTCAGCCCTGTGTGGACCCATTATGATAAAATCACAGCCAACAAGTCCACACGACGCCACACGAGTCAAATGGGTCGGTAACCCGCAAGTACAACGCACCAACTATTCAATAAACACAATTGCGCATTGTACCGACCCGTTGGAGTAACCGACAACCAATTCAGCCCCATAACTTATAAAAATGAATTTTGAACAGCCTGTACATCAAACCAAGTGTCCCCGAGCTGAATTGGTCATTAATCACTTCAACCCTCGCGCTAAACGCGCCAAACTACAATTCTAGACAACCGAACATAACAATCAAACTACAACTAGTTGATCAACTTAACGAACACCTATGAACATGATCTTTAAGTATGATATACGGGACATACCTAGGAAGATTGTGGTACAAAAACTCACTTCAAACAGCCCCGACAAGAACACAATTGAACATCCACCGGTTAAGCCTAAAACGAACTTATCGATCAATAACGAGTAAAACGTGTAGATTTTAGCATGAGAAGATGCATTTCATTACATAGGATAAACTTTGAAATAAATTATTAAATTTTTACCAGACTTTAATAAATGTCTTAGGTTTATAAAATATTTTTATTATATTTTTCTATTGGACACAAAAATTATAAAAATTCATCCAGCACAGCAAGATACGTGCAGCTATTTCAGTGCGCAACAAAATGGTTTTATTTTTATAAAATTCATTACTGAACCAAATTAAACAATTCCAATTGGGTTTGGTTCCTAACTCAAAATACTAACTTCCAGAAGTAGAACCAACCAATTTGGACCTGTCAAAAAAATGTTATGATGTCGGGAAGACAGACCAGAATCCGTCATCCCGCATCAGCTTTGACACTCGATTTTATAAATTCATAAAAACCATTCAAATCTCGTCCAAAAATTACATATTATACCTTTCTGGAAACTAGACTCAAAGTAGAATATCATGGTATCAAGAATCAATCAAAAACAATGGATTAACATCATGTTACAGACCCTACAATAAACGTATACGAATCTGTCAGCAAACTGTTATCATCAAAACTCAACCTTAACAACCAATACGCGCGTTAATATGAGCAATTAAGGTGTAAAAGACTTGGGGAATCATAAAACCGACGTTGAATTGAAGTTTTTACGGATCAAACTTGTCTGGACAGAAGAAATTCGAGCAGGGGGGGGGGGGTCTTGGCTGCGATCGGCGCTGAATAACATTAGGGTTAGGTTTTTTGTTTTTTATATATTATGATATAAAATATATTACACCCTAGTCCCTCCAGTATGAAGTGTGTAGCAACTTGGGGAGAAAGTTAAGTGATTATAACGTACCGGGGTGACGAGAAGGATCCCGAGGAACGTCGAATAAATCCCGAGAATTATACATACTCTACAAGCTTTAATTCTTGAAACCGGAATTAGCGGGCGTTACAAAACCGGCTTATTTCCTGGCAGTGTAAGAAGCAGACAACGGTCTCAACTTCTACAGCCGAAGCAGAGTATGTGGCAGCCTCGAGTTGCTGTTCACAAGTTCTCTGGATCCAGCAACATTTGCGGGATTACGGTTTGAAGTTTCTTACTCCTATCTTTATTGACAATTCGGCTGCTATATCTATCACCAAAAATTCGGTTCACCATTCGAAAACCAAACATATTGAAATCCGTTCACACTTTATACGTGATTGTTTTGAAAAGAAATTAATTTCAAATGATAAAATTCATACGGATTTGCAAAAGGCTGACCTTTATACCAAAGCATTTGACAAAACACGTTTTCAATAATTGCTGGGTATAAATGGTTTAAAATCTTTGAAAGATATTCAACAGCTTGGTTAAATCATTTTTTTTTTGTTTTTTGTTTGTTTTTAGTTCAATTTTTGTTGTTTTTTAGGGGGAGAAAATATAAAATCAAAAAATATTGTGTTTTCTGTTTGTACAGAGAAAATTAAAAACTCCAAAAACATTAAAATACTGAAAAATCCAAAAATAATGAACAATGCTCCTCAAAATGGGTTTCGAAGCAAAAAGGAAAAATGATAGTACTGTAAGTTTCCGAGGGGCGTCGCTGATCGATACGAGATCCGCACGAGGTCTAGGAGTGCGGAATCCTCCTAGACTCGTTTATTGGTGTAGAAGACGAAGAACACGATTACACACAAAACACATACACGAACAAACACACGAATGGGATAAACACATCTGCAGATCCTTTCATATAATAATCATAACTCGTTACATACCAAACACGAAAACAAATGACGGCCGACCCGAGGTGAGCTCTACCTCGGGCCGTCCCACACGACTCTCCCTCTCGGTTTCTCTCTAGCTACTTGAACTGGACACACAATACTCTAATTTTCTGGATACTCAAACCTAAACAAGACACGTATATATATATCGAAACAACTTCGCGGGCTTGGGCTTTGGCCAGTTGGCAGAAGTTGTTACAACTTCGCCTATGGCGAAGTTGTTCTAACTTCGTACTTCGTTTCCGCTGATCAGAATTGCATAGCGACGGTCACAAAATGCACCAACAGACTCCCCTTTGACCGTTGCTCTCAATTCTAACAAACACAAAAGATCATCTGTTACAAAACATGCACCAACAGACTCCCTCTTAACTGATGATCTTCTGTTTGCTCTTCAACCAGCCGTGTCTGAAACTGTCGTGTAGCTTCACAAATCTACCAATCACCCAGCGTCTTCCATATCGGATCTCCCCTTCAGTGTAAGCTTCACCGACTAAATAGATTGAGGTCTTTGAAATGCATGCATCCCCGTGCCTAATTGATCATCTCAACCAATCACGTGAGTCCTTCTGACTTCACCAACACGTGAAGTTCTTCTTACTTCACCAACACGTGAAGTTGGGCTCCCTCCACAACTTCACCAACACGTCGGCATACGATAAGGTTTAATCTTCAACTACTCAACATCAAGTGATCAATTTCATCACAAAACCACCTTGACAGAATCTAACACACATGACCATTAATTAATCCGAAGCATCTTCAATCACCAGGGATAATGATCAAGAACATAAACACTTTAATTCCCGATTAAATCCAACTTGTTCCAGAATTTTCACTTTAATAAATAAGCATCACGTTTCAGGATCCAATTCTCGAACGCCTTGGCGAAGTTACCCATAACTTCGCCTGTATAACTCTAACCCTATATAAAGGATTTTTAAGGTCAAACTGGTTATTATTTTCAAAACCCAGCGAACTTATCTTCCGTAACCCTAGGCGAACTTATCTATCGGTTCATCTGTTTTTAACTTTTCTCGACTACTATTCCGATTAAAGGTGTGTAGGGTTGTAGTATCGTCTAATCTATGTCATTGATGTAAATCAAAGGTCGTATCGTCTAATCTGCTTTGAAGCAGTTCTTGGCATCTCAGGGGGAGACGAGCTGTAAGGGCGATGAGCTGAGGACTAAGAAGCGAAATGATTGAGACGATGATCCCAATGCATCGAATGGTGCAGGTGATGCATCGAAAGGTGCAGGTGGAGAGTTGCCAAGAACTGAACAAGCTCTTGGGACTTCCACATCTCAGGGGGAGTCAACAAGTGCGGCTGATGGTACAGGTGATGAGGTGGTGGTCGTGGATGTTGAGGAGATGGATGATGAGTTTATAGGTGATGATGATGTATTACCAGTTGATGAGATAGAGAAGATTGGTGCAGAGATTGTTATTGATAATGATATTGAAGAGGGAGAGATAGTAGAGGAGAATGTGGAGCATGAAATTCCGGATGTTGAAAAGGCAGATATGAGTAAAGAGATTGGAAATGATGAGACGGGATGGGAAGAGCAGCCAAGATGGAAAGAAGGCTACGCTCAGTGGTTTGTAAAAACGAAGAAACCGGCGGTCCCTACTATGTTCAAGAAGAGTTACAACATTAGAGGTTATGCTGAATCGAGAAAGGGGATTATATGCTGGATATATGATGAGCAGTTGAGGCTCTTTGAGATTAAAAGGTATGATGGTGTTCAGTACTTCAAGAGGATGTTGAGATCGTTGAATACATTGCCAGAATGTGAAGTGAAAGACTTAGCCAGATTGGGGTTAATAAACAGGAGTGATGATAATATGGCTAGAGTCATTGGGAAGATTGTTTGGAAGGAAAGTATAAAGGAGAAGAAGTTCGAGCTGTTGAAACCACAAAAGGGAAAACTTATCGAAGACAAAGATAGAGGAATGAGAGCAGATGGCAAGCCTTGGATGATTATGAAGTATAAGCCGATCCGGTGTCTAAAATAAGTGCCGATGAAACAAATGCCCAAGGATGTGCTCAAAGATCTGAAGTGGTGGTATGTAGATTGTGAAACAGCTGAAGCAGTAATGGAGGACGAAGATGAACAAGAGCTGCTGAGAGTATATGATCCGATGCATCTAGTGAACTTGTCTCAAGCTGATCTGCAGGTGCTGAATGAGAAGAAAATATTTTATATTCCTGCTTGGAAAGACGATGCGAGGAAATATCAAAGAGTTGTTTCGGTTTGTGTACGCGAAGGAGTTCATGCTTAAAGATAGAGATACAAGATTGTTGAAGATTACGAGACACGTGCTTGAAGATAAAGATATGAAGCTACTGCCAAGGGGGAGTCTGTTGGTACATGATGTCAGTAGTTCAGTGTCTAGTGTCTGTAATCGAGTTAGTAAGGTTTTGTATTTGAATTAAGCGAAGTTGAGTCTCAAGTTCGCTTGATATGGGCGAACTTGTTAGATAAGCGAAGTTAGTGACAACTTCGCCTTCAGGCCCAAGCCCAAGCCGGCGAAGTTGTTTCGATATATATATACGTGTCTTGTTTAGGTTTGTGTATCCAGAAAAGTTAGAGAGTTTTGTGTTACAGTATTTTTGTCTAGAGAGAAACCGAGAGGGAGAGTCGTGTGGGACGGCCCGAGGTAGAGCTCACCTCGGGTCGGCCGTGTTTCTGTTTATGTTCGGTATGTAACATGGTTTTGATTATTATAAAAGATCTGCAGATTTGTTTATCCCATTCGTGTGTTTGTTAGTGTGTTTGTATGTGTGTAATCGTGTTCTTCGTCTTCTACACCATTAAACGAGTCTAGGAGGATTCCGCACTCCTAGACCTCGTGCGGATCTTGTATCGATCGGCGACGCCCCGCGGGAACCTACAAGTGGTATCAGAGCAACGGTCTCACAATAATCGTTTACACCTGGAACAAGTTGAAAATAACATAAATAATATGCTCTGACCGCAATCCAGTAATGACGAAAACCTTCAGTTCAATTTGACTTTCTTCAGTTGGTCAACCTCGAACAACAACTATTTCATTGCCCACAAACACCCAACTATGTGTCAATATCCAGTTTCAATCAATATCCCATTCACAACCTCAACTCCATATCCAGAGTTGACACGTATTTGTTCACACGTAAGACCAAGAGATAACAAGTTTCACTCGTTGACGGAACAATGTCTTCGGTCTCACAATAATCGTGTACACCTGGCCATACAGACGAAAACTCTTTTTTTTTTTTTTTTTTTTTAACTTCGCCTAAACGTCAACTTCGCCCCTCCTTAACTTCGCCTGTCCAAAACTTCGCCTGACAGATAACTTCGCCTGAGATAAGCGAACTTGTGAGGTAGGCGAAGTTGTGAATAACTTCGCTTAACCTTATATCTTCGCCTAAACCCTAAAATTTAAGCGACAACTTCGCCTGAACCCCATAACTTCGCCTGCGGCGGCTGTTCGGCCAGAAACGCATCAGAAACGTGCCAGAAACACCAAAACGCAGATCTCGAACCATAGCATAAGAGCCTAAGGCTCTGATACCACTTGTAAGTTCCCGAGGGGCGTCGCCGATCGATACGAGATCCGCACGAGGTCTAGGAGTGCGGAATCCTCCTAGACTCGTTTATTGGTGTAGAAGACGAAGAACACGATTACACACAAAACACATACACGAACAAACACACGAATGGGATAAACACATCTGCAGATCCTTTCATATAATAATCATAACTCGTTACATACCAAACACGAAAACAAATGTCGGCCGACCCGAGGTGAGCTCTACCTCGGGCCGTCCCACAAGACTCTCCCTCTCGGTTTCTCTCTAGCTACTTGAACTGGACACACAATACTCTAATTTTCTGGATACTCAAACCTAAACAAGACACGTATATATATATCGAAACAACTTCGCGGGCTTGTGCTTGGGCCAGTAGGCGAAGTTGTTCTAAATTCGCCTACGGCAGAAGTTGTTACAACTTCGCCTACGGCAGAAGTTGTTACAACTTCGCCTACGGCGAAGTTGTTATAACTTCGCCAATGGCGAAGTTGTTCTAACTTCGTACTTCGTTTCCGCTGATCAGAATTGCATAGCGACGGTCACAAAATGCACCAACAGACTCCCCTTTGACCGTTGCTCTCAATTCTAACAAACACAAAAGATCATCTGTTACAAAACATGCACCAACAGACTCCCTCTTAACCTGCAATAGGCGAAGTTATTGGTCATTTGCTCCTAAGTCCAGTAAAAAATAAGTAATAAAAGACTGTGTGCTTAATTGCATTGATGTATTGGTAGGTCTTTTGACAAATAAGTATGGGCTAGTAAGTGATATAAACATAAAATTGATGACTAAGAAGGGATATTGGTTCTATAAAAAGTCTTGTTGATGATGGCAGAAATTTAATAAACCGGTCATACTCAAGCCTTCTAATCAATTTGAAAACAATTTTAGCAAAAGTATCTAGTTGGTGGTTAACGCTTCAACGATGTATGGTCTCGTTACCTTAAATCCTGTATTGATGGGATGCTTTAATGTTATGGATTTCATTGGGTCTTTATGCGGTTTTACATCAAGTATTCATTTCAATGAATATTAAAAATTCTTGTAAAAGCGAACCCGCAGTGTAACTGCTTAAGTCTCTAAACTTGATCGCAAAAAGTACTTCGTGTACAAAAATGAATTACAGACATGATCAAACCACGCTGTGAGTCATACATTATCCCCTTGCTCGCGTCTCATTACCATTAAGAAATGAACCACAAGGGACACAATGTCTGTAAACCGACAGATGAAATCGTGCATACTCATCCATGGGAACAGAACGTAGGGTATTGCTTGATAATGGGGGTATATCTTGTAATGGGGATTACGGACTATGATTGTTAAAAATTATCATTTTCATCAAATTGGTTCTAAGGTTTAAGTCAAGTTGGGGTGATTTGGAGAAAATCAAATTAAGCCTAAATCCAGATTGGAACTGATTATGTTTGATCTTTGTGCTTAATTGAACCAATTAACGATATCACTGAAAGTTCTAAAATATTTGTTCGAAGATTTAAGTGGACAACAATACCAATAATCGACTTAACACCAGTCATAATAAAAACTGAAAATAAAACTGCGATGGATGGAAATTATGGACAATATGATTCCCTGCTCAACTCACAAAAATATGTATTGCTTTATTAGTATAGTTTTATTGCTTTACTTTGTTTGTTATTTGAAAAACCTTTTAAAAGTACAAAAAGATTTTAATTTTTCTGCTTTATTTTTTGATTTACCGAGCTGACAAATAAATCTAAACAAAAAGAAGAGAAGTTTTACCCCGAATTTTTAAGTTATTCATGTTTCACGTAATTTTTCAATTGACATCAATTGATTTTTAACTTAAAAATCCGTTTAAGTTAAACATTACCGATCCGTGGTTGATCGGGTATTGTAATGTATGCAATTAAAATCTAAATTGGATTTAATTGAATATTTAATTCATTGATTAAAACCCTAATTAGTTTTGATGAATATTTAATTCTTTAATGAAATTGATTCTCATTCGCTAAGGAATATGGTGATTCGTTAATTGTTTTAACGAATGTAAAGCCATTCATTATTTATAACATAACGAATAAGTTTCTTATTGGTTATATCATAATTCGCGTCCGTTGTGCATAACGAATGGAAGACATTCGTCTAAACAGTTAACGAATGAATGAAATGATTTAATGTATCATTCGTTAAGCTGTTAACGAATAAACTCCTTTATTCGTTAGAAATTTAACGAATAAGAGATGATAATGTAAGATTCGTTAAAACATAACGAATGGACAACTTATTTGTCTAAAAGGATGACGAATCGGGTTCTTAACTTAACGAATGAGGGCATTCGTTAGTTCAAATTTGAATGAATGACCTCGATTCGTGTGAAATTATTGAGGGTTTATAATCCCTAGGGAAACGAATGAATCGTCATTCATCAAGTTCCAATTTCATCACCAACCCACCCAGAACTCTTGCAAAATTTTCTAAAAATACTTTGCTTGCTTGTCTGCTCTATTAACTGATATTATTGTGTTCAACAGGTATTGACGATCACTCTAATATGAAAAGCATGAAATTTCGTCGGATATTAGATGGTTAATCGTTTGATTTGTTTAGTGCATGTTAATCGAACAGTGAATAAAAATTAAACTTCAAAATTGATTAAAATGGTGATTGATGGTTCGTGTTAAATGTATTAATCTACTTTTCGATACCGATGGTTACGGATAATTGCTTATTGTAATAGAGGTTAATCGTTTCTGATAGATTCATCGTCGTAATTGACTTTGATTAGTCAAAATTAAATGAAAATTGACTCTGGATTAGTCAAAGTGATTACTTAAGTCAGATTCGTTATAATAATAACGAATGAAGTAAGATTCGTTATCAGTATAACGAATGATGGTCTGATTCGTTAAATTGTAAACGAATAATCATCTGATTCGTTAAAGGAACTAATAGATAGTTAAATCATTATAATGAATCAGAGTTGATTCGTTAAAACAAAAGATTGATAACGAATAAGTTAACGTATTAGTGTGATTCTTTACTTGTAACGAATGTAACTTATTAATACTTAGCGAATGTCTCATTCGTCATAATGAATGAGATGATCATTCGTTAAACAGATTAAAAAATGATAATATTATATTGATATTTTTGTTTGTGTTAACAGTAATGGCAGACGAAAATATTCAAAATCCTGTTCCTGAGCAACAACCTGTAGATAATCCAGCACCTGAACAAGCTCCTGTGATGCTATCTTGGAACAAAAGCCATAACATCTGTGCCTATCTTGAGCCGAACTTTGAAGATTCTCCTATATTCGGGGGCATGATTAGTTTTCTGACACACTCGAGAATTTACAAAGCTATCTCGAATCATACAGTTGTCTATCAGAAGATAATTCGAGCATTCTGGAATACTGCTAGACTCAACGAGGCAGAAAATCAAATTGAGGCAGTTATTCAAGGTAAAAGGGTTGTGATTGATGTTGGGGTAATCCGAGATTCGTTGGGGTTTCGTGATACGATCGACGACAGGTGTGAGTTTGATAGAGAATTAATCAAAGGGTTGTTTGGACGTGTAAAGTATAATGGGGATTTGGGCAGATCTATGTATAACAAGGCATATTTGTGTGAACAATACAAGTATTTGCTTCTCGTGTTGATTCACTGTCTCGGTGGACGCAAGGGTGGATTTGACGAATGCCGCGTGATGCTCCAGTCAGCTTTTGTTGCCCTTGTTATGAATAAACCATTCAACTTCTCGGAATTGGTTTATTATCATCTGAAAGAGAACATTACAAGCTGACATAAGTTTTTAATGTATCCCAAATTTTCGGAAATGATGATCAATGATCTGGTGCCGGATTTGGATAAAGATCAAGATGACGTTATGAAGCTTGAGCACATGAATGAAGAAAAAATGAGACGTTTGAGATCTTATAGAGGTCAAACTCTGGCAGATCGACCAAAGTTTAAACGATTGATTGGTCATTTAGCAAATATTGATTATGTTGAACCACCTAATGATCGTTGGGCTCATGACGATTCCGATTCTGAACGTGATGGCGGAGATGGTTGTAATGGTGGAGATGATGGTGGTGATGGTGGTCCAGGACCACATGCTGAATTAACTTATGCTCAGCAACGTAAACGTAAAGGGAAAGAACCAGTGGTGGAAAGGGAGAGAAACCCAAGAAGCAACGGGTTAGAAGAGGTTCGGGTATAGAGATACCTAGTCAACCGTTTGTTCCTTCTACTATTGTTTCTGCTCCAGTCATTCCTGCTACTGTTTCTCAAGCACCACAAAGTATTCCACGATCTCCTACTCCTACTCCTGTTATAGATTTTCTTCGTTCTCCGACTCCTATACAAATGCCTACCTCTCCAATACCTCCGACTATGACTATAGTTACTACTGTGAGGTCAGATCCTTATTTTGGAGATGTATTACAAATTGTGTTGGCTCATATACCTACACCACAGCCAACTACTCCAGCTACTCCAGTGACTCCTACATAGTTACCGAGACCTGAGCACTCATTTATGACATTTACTCGCCCTCAGGGTCCTTTACAACAAGTTCATCCTAACTTCTTTGGTATGAATCTTTAAACACAGTGGTTTCATATGATGAATCAGTTGCATCTTTAACAGACTCAAATGCAAGCTGATAGAGCGGCCCATGAGCTAGCGCAAAGGAATTTGTTACGACATATTCAGTTTACTCAACGCGAAAACAGGGAACTTAGAGCCCTTGTTGCTGCTCAGGGGGAGAGATTAGACAAACAAGATGAAATCATACTTCATGTCACACCCTCAAAATCCACTAACGGGGTTTTACCGTCAGAGGGTGTGAACTAACAGGATCGGATTCATTAGTTATAATCAAACCATAAAAACGTTTACGAGTAATTAAATGCGGAAGCGTAAAACCATAGAAACCAATGTTGCGTCACGCAGGACGACTTAAAACCCAATGATAACAGTTTAAAATAAGTTTGCATAATTAAAAGTGTTTCAAGCAATGCATGATCCTAAGCCACGCGCCCGCCTCGGCTACATGAGAATAACATACTAAAAGTGTCAACACGGGGTTGGTGAGTTCATAAGTTTATATAAAATAAAGCGTTTAGCGTTTGCGTTCAGCGTTTTGCGTTCAGCGTTTTGCGTTCAGCGTTCTGCGTTAAGCGTTTTGCGTTACCAGATAGTGTTATGTCAATTATATATCTATAGGTAGCTAGCCTATAAAACAAGTATTTCTAAGTGTTCGACACCGAAGCTGACTGTTTATCATTTGCCTTGCCACCAGGTCTATCCCGACCATGGTATGTGTTTAGCCAAGATTACACCCACTCGACCTCCAGTCGAGTTTAGCGTTAGGTGGGGTTTGTCAAACCCAGTAGTACTACTCAACAATGACTCGCTATTATCCAATATTAAACGGTTCGATGTGAATGAAGGACTTTAGTTATTGCGTTTGCCACTTAGTCTTTACAAGTGATATATAATCTATATTAACAAAATCTTAAATGCGTTTTCGGAGTATGTTATCTCCCCCAAGTGAAAAGCGTTTGAAAACAGTTTAAAAGGGGTAAGTGAACTCACTGTTTGCGAAGAAATCCAAAATAAATCACCAAGTGATGCGCGTCACAGAAAACTCTCTCTAGCGTTCTAAAACAACAAGGAGATTTTCTAAGTATCGGAACTAATATCGAGTCTCTAGACCCGGCACATAATTCCTAATCACAAGATACGTTTCGTGTTTGTTTGTGAATCGTGCGTGACTTAACGAGTACATTTGTGATACGATACGTGTGTGAGCAATTATTTACGTGTCATGTATTAATAATGTACATCACTAGCAATTACTCCCCGTAAGGGCAATTTAGTCAAAATACGACAATCAATTAGCAATTATTCCCCGCAAGGGCATTTTGGTCAAAACATTACAATTATATAGCAAGTATTCCCCACAGGGGCAATTTGGTCAAAACATAACAATTAACTAGCAATTATCATGTTTCATGCATTTTCACAAAATTCAGCAGCTAGTTTCACCGAGACAGAAATTCTACTTGAAAGATTGTACTATTCCACCGATCATAGCATCTCAATTAATTTACCAAAAATCATCACTAAAGCATGCATGTGTTAGGTTTCCAGAACATATTTTATTTTATTTTTATTTCACATAGATTTCTCATAATGATCAAAACACTACAGCAAGCTCATAACAGTCAAATTCATGTGCAACAGAATGTTATTTGAAATTGCCGTTTAATGAAAAATCCAACAAATGCAAGACCACTTGGGTTAGGTTCCTAACTCAATAAGTCAACTTCCAGAAGTGGAACCAACCCAATTGGTCTCGTAGTTCATGAGATATAGTATTTACAAAACAACCTAACAGCAGGTCTAACAACTCAGCTTTGCACAACGTTTTTGTAAAATCATAAAGGTTAACTTTTACACGTCCAAAAATTGCAAATTTATTTTCTTTAGAAACTAGACTCAACCTAGTTTACTGTAGTATCAATTATCTCAACCAATATTTACATTTACACCCCGTTACAGTCAAATGAACATCAACAACACAATCTGTCCAGAAACTGTTTGCATCCAAACTCAACATATTAACTATTTATGGACCACAAATCATTCATATAACATTCTAGACACTATAATCACTACCCATGCATATCAATTACACCATACATACATGGTTAGGGTTTTATTTGAATTCAAAATCAAGAACACATCAATTAACATGTAATAATACCAATTCTAGTTATCATATCACAATCAATCCATCATCAAATCAAGATAAAACATATGAACACATATACATATGAAAATCGGACCTAGGGTTTGCAATTATACCTTCAAAAACACCAATACAAGCAATAGGAAGGTAGAGGATGGCTAGAAACGGATGTAGGATGCTTCAATTGTGAAAAACCAAGATCAAAACCAAGTGATATGTGTGTGTATGTGAGCCGATTGTGAGGAGAGCAATGGGGGGGGGGGGGGCTGCCGTCGACTTAGGTGAGGGAAAGAGGGAGGGGAGTTAGGGTTTTATAATATTGTTAATAATAATCATGTTACATCTAGGTCCCTCCACTTTCAAATGTTATATTTCTAGCTTAATTAACTAGTTCTAGCACATTGAGTTAACGTTTATAACAATGTTATCACATAACATATAAGTCTAACACATAATTATCACATAATTATTGTTTTGACGTTTTTCGTTTATTCCTCAATTGTTTGCGTCAACTCGTTTGCGTTTCGGTGCAATTCCCGAAAGACTACACATGTAGTAAGTGTTAAGCGTCATTTAAACCCTAGTTTAAATGTAGTGGGATGTGCGTTATAGATTCAGTGATCTTTAAGTTTGAATTGACGGAGTTGAGTTAACGGAGTTAACCTGAAATTGACGATTGTCACATCATTCCCATGTTAAAGAATTTTCGTCCCGAAAATTTGAGTCAAGTCGTGATGAGTGTCTGAAAAAGTAAGAAAAATTTTCAGTTTGTCATATCATCCCCTAGTAGAAAGAAATTTCGTCCCGAAATTTAATTCATACCTCCGGTGATTTCTGACGGTTTGTCGGTTTTCGCGGTTTTCTGTGTTTGGTCAGCCCTTCAAAAAGGTGAGGACACTTTTTCATCATTTGATCCTCGCGTTCCCACGTGAACTCCGGTCCACGTCTCGAGTTCCAACGAACCTTAACGATTGGAATCTTGCTGTGCTTGAGTGTTTTGGTTTCCCAATCCAAAACTTCGACTGGTTTTTCAATGAAGCATAGCTGTTCATCAACTTGCAGTTCGTCCAAAGAGACTACTTGGGTTTCATCAGATAGGCATTTCTTCAAATTGGATACGTGAAAAACGTTGTGTACACTGCTGAGTTCCGCTGGTAAGTCCAGTCGGTACGCCACCGGACCAACGCGTTCCGTTATCCGGTAAGGACCAACATATCGTGGGTTGAGTTTGTTTCGCTTTCCAAAGCGAACCACACCTTTCCAAGGTGAAACTTTGAGTAACACTTGATCGTTCACTTGAAATTCGAGAGGTTTTCGGCGTTTGTCGGCGTAACTCTTTTGGCGATCTCGTGCTGCTGCCATGCTGTTTCGGATTTGAACAATCTTTTCCGAAGTTTCGAGTACCAGTTCTGGACCAGTGATTTGGCTGTCACCCACCTCTGCCCAGCAGAGAGGTGATCGACACTTCCGTCCGTACAACGCTTCAAACGGCGCTGCTTTAATACTTGCGTGGTAGCTGTTATTATACGAAAACTCTACCAAAGATAAGTGAGGTTCCCAACTTTTTCCGAAATCCAATACGCATGCACGCAACATATCCTCCAGGGTCTGAATAGTTCGTTCACTTTGCCATCCGTCTGAGGATGGTATGCTGTGCTCATATCAAGACGGGTGCCTAGTGCGCTTTGTAGCGACTTCCAAAAGTGCGAAGTGAAACGGGAATCTCGATCCGAAATGATTGAGACAGGTACTCCGTGTCTAGACACCACTTCTTTCATGTATACGCGAGTCAGACTTTCCATTTTGTCCGATTCCTTAATCACAAAGAAGTGTGCAGACTTAGTCAACCGGTCAACGATCACCCAGATGGTATCGCATCCCGTCGGTGTCTTAGGTAAACCCGTGATAAAATCCATTGAAATGTGTTCCCATTTCCACATTGGAAGTTCCGGTTATTGTAGTAGGCCAGATGGTTTCTGGTATTCTACTTTGACTCGGGCGCAAGTCAAGCATTTGCTCACGTAGGTGGCAATGTCGGCTTTCATGTTCGGCCACCAGTAAAGTGCCTTTAAGTCATGGTACATTTTATCTGAGCCAGGGTGGATAGAATATCGGGACTTGTGTGCTTCGTGCATCACTAGAGTTCTCAACTCTCCGTATCGTGGAACCCAAATCCGGTTCTCAAAATATCGGACCCCGTCCGATTTGGTTTCAAGTTGCTTGTTCATGCCCCGCATGAGTTCCGATGGAAGATTATCATCCTTCAAAGCTTCGAGTTGGGCATCGCGAATCTGATCGGGTAAGTTGGTACGAATCGTGAGTTGCAATGCTCGCACTCGTCCGGGTTTATCTGTTTCTTTTCTGCTGAGAGCGTTGGCCACTACATTGGCCTTGCCAGGGTGGTACTTGATGGAACAATCATAATCCTTAAGTAGCTCGACCCAACGACGCTGTCGCATGTTCAGCTTTTTCTGATCGTGGATATGCTGGAGACCCTTGTGGTCGGTGTAAATGGTAAACTTGGTACCGTACAAGTAATGCCTCCATATCTTAAGGGCAAACACCACAGCTCCGAGTTCCAAATCATGGGTCGTGTAGTTCTTATCGTGAACCCGCAGTTGTCGAGAGGCATAAGCTATAACCTTCTCGAGTTGCATCAGCACACAACCGAGACCTTGTATCGATGCGTCATAGTGTACCTCAAAATTCTCCGTTCCCTCGGGTAGGGCTAGAATAGGGGCACTACAGAGTTTGGTTTTCAACAGTTGAAAAGCGGATTCTTGCGCGTCACCCCAAATGTACTTAGTGCTATTGTGAGTCAAAGCGGTGAGGGGTTGGGCAATCTTTGAAAATCCTTCAATGAAACGCCGGTAGTAGCCGGTCAGTCCTAGGAATTGCCGCACCTCAGTCGGGGTCTTAGGTGCTTCCCAGTTTTTGATGGCCTCTACCTTACCGGGATCGACAAGGATACCGTTCTCGTTGATCACATGTCCTTAAAAGTGAACCTCGCGAAGCCAAAATTCGCATTTCGAGAGTTTTGCGTACAGTTGTTCCTTCTTCAACAGTTCCAGAATCACCCTTAAGTGTTCCTCATGGTCAGCCTTGTCCTTGGAGTAGATGAGAATATCATCAATAAACACAATCACAAACTTGTCGAGGTACGCCTTGCATACTCGATTCATGAGATCCATAAATACGGCTGGTGCGTTAGTTAAGCCAAAAGGCATAACCGAAAACTCGTAGTGACCATACCGTGTTCTGAAAGCCGTCTTTGAAATATCTTCCTCGCGCACTCTAAGCTGAAGGTAACCAGATCGCAGATCGATTTTCGAGTAGTAACTCGATCCTTGGAGCTGGTCAAACAGATCATCAATTCGGGGTAAAGGATAACGGTTCTTGACCTTCACCTTGTTCAACTCCCGGTAGTCGATGCACATGCGGAAAGTCCCGTCCTTCTTTCTGACAAATAAGACAGGGGCTCCCCAAGGCGATGAGCTAGGTCGGATAAAAACCTTATCCAACAAATTTTGCAACTGAGTGGACAGTTCCTGAAGTTCCGCCGGTGCGAGCCGATACGGGGCTCGTGCTATGGGTGCTGCACCGGGTGTCAACTCGATTTGGAATTCGACTTGTCGTATAGGAGGGAGTCCAGGCAAATCCTCCGGGAAAACTTCCGGAAAATCTCGCACAATCGGTATATCTTCAATTCGCTTCTCCTCCGCGGGTTTCTCAACAATATGCGCCAAAATTGCCGGATGACCCTTTCGTAGATACTTCTGCGCCTTCATGAGGGTAATGACGCTGGTGGTCATGCCGCTTCTCTCACCTCGGATCGAAATGATCTCGCCGGAAGGGGTAGAGATGTGGACTATCTTGTCGTGACATATAATCTCCGCTCGATCCTCGGATAACCAGTCCATGCCGACCACGACATCGAAACTACTAAGTGTAAAAGGAATAAGGTCGATATCAAAGACATGACCTGACAGTTTTAACTTACATCCCGCAAGTACATGAGTCGTTACTATAGTCTTACCGTCAGCTAATTCAACAGGAAACTTAGCATCTAACGGGGTTGAAGTTAAGTCTAAGAGTTGACTGAAGGCTTTTGACACAAAACTCCTATCAGCTCCAGTGTCAAATAATACAGAAGCAAAACAATCGTTCACAGGGAACTTACCAGTCACCACGTACGGATCATTGCGGGCTTGACCCGACCTAATAACAAAAGCTCTTCCTTTACCATTGTTTCCACCACCACTGCCACTTCCATTACCTCCATTGTTGTCGTTCTGTTTCAGCTTGGGGCAGTCTTTCTTAAAATGTCCCTCTTGTCCACACTCAAAACATCCCTTGGTTGTCATGGGTGGTTTAGGAGCACCCTTTGCCGCAAGGTCTCCTCTACATTCCTTTGCCTGGTGACCCATCTTTCCGCATCTCTGACACTTGACACGGTCACACGGGCCAGCATGATGGTAGTTGCACCTGTTGCACTTCGGATATTTCCCAGCATATCCGCTCGAACCCTGCCCGTTACCGTTGTTATTGTTTTTGTGACCCTGATTGTTGAAGCTTCGAGTGAATTCGGGCTTGTGGTAGTGTTGTTGCTGTGGGGGATTCGAGGATGAGGATCTGGTATTGTCAAACTTTCTCTTCCCGTTGCTCGGGTTGCTGTTGTTGTTGTCAGTGCTCGGGTTGTCACGGGCTTTAGTGGTTGAACCCCTAGGTGGTAGCGCACCTTGGGTCACTGCTTGATCCGTTAGTTTGTGAGCTAACCGAATCGCTAGTTGAATCGTGGCTGCTCTGGAAGACGTCACCATGCCCTGAATCTGCAGTGCTAACCCATCAATATACATTTCAATCCTCTTACTCGGCGGGTCTACCATCCGTGGACACATCACGGCTAACTCGTGAGAACGGGTGGTGTAGGCTTCAATTTCTGAACCCACCATCTTCAATGACCAAAACTCATATTCCAACTTTGCAATCTCCTCTCTCGGACAGTACTCCTCTCGCATCATATTCTTGAACTCCTCTCAGTTCATAGCGTTAGCTAGTTCCAATCCAAGAATTTGCACATTTGCACATCGTCTGAGGACACCTCTGAGTGTGCCTCTGGCTCAGCCGGTTCTTCCTACGGTTCCTCTTTGGGTTCCTCCTCGGGATCTTCCTCGGGATCCTCCTCAGGCTCCTCTTCGGGATCTTCCTCGGGTTCCTCTTCGGGCTCTGCCTCAGGTTCAGCTGCGTTCTGAGCAATTTGCATTTCCTTCGTTGCCGCTGTCATGCGGGAAATTTCCTCCTTAGTCTCGGTTCCATCTTTCAACAGTCCGGAAACGTTCGCTCTCGTATAGCGCATGTAACCAACATCACGCTCTAAACAAGAAACAACAGCCGCGAGCACACGCACTACAGGTTCGGTTATGGGTGGTAAGGTGTTGGGATAAACAGGATGGTTCGGGTGGGGTAGCGGGGGAACTTGTTCGCGATAGACCATACGTCTGATCATATTAGGGTACCAATCCCAGCTAACTTCGTTTTCGTACATGCCTCCGGATAAGCGGTACCTCTTCGGTGCGGGAGCTTCGAGTTCCGGGACTACTCGGGGTGGCGATGCGGTAGGTATCTGCGGTTCTTTCCCGTGAGCATGAGTCATCGGATCGGATGATGATGATGATGGCGGCGTCGACATTCCTACAGGTAAGCCGTGTATGCGCACGTATGAGTGAAAGGGGGTAAAGAGATAAGATAACAAAGACTACACAAATCTATGCAGTGCGTATCAATATAACTAATGGGTCGTCGCGGTTAAAGTCTAGTATGCATGCAATTTCTAGTTCGCTATAACCAATGGCTCTGATACCAATCTGTCACACCCTCAAAATCCACTAACGGGGTTTTACCGTCAGAGGGTGTGAACTAACAAGATCGGATTCATTAGTTATAATCAAACCATAAAAACGTTTACGAGTAATTAAATGCGGAAGCGTAAAACCATAGAAACCAATGTTGCGTCACGCAGGACGACTTAAAACCCAATGATAACAGTTAAAAATAAGTTTGCATAATTAAAAGTGTTTCAAGCAATGCATGATCCTAAACCGCGCGCCCGCCTCGGCTACCTGAGAATAACATACTAAAAGTGTCAACACGGGGTTGGTGAGTTCACAAGTTTATATAAAATAAAGCGTTTAGCGTTTGCGTTCAGCGTTCTGCGTTCAGCGTTTTGCGTTCAGCGTTTTGCGTTAAGCGTTCAGCGTTTTGCGTTAAGCGTTTTGCGTTACCAGATAGTGTTATATCAATTATATATCTATAGGTAGCTAGCCTATAAAACAAGTATTACTAAGTGTTCGACACCGAAGCTGACTGTTTATCATTTGCCTTGCCACCAGGTCTATCCCGACCATGGTATGTGTTTAGCCAAGATTACACCCACTCGACCTCCAGTCGAGTTTAGCGTTGGGTGGGGTTTGTCAAACCCAGTAGTACTACTCAACAATGACTCGCTATTATCCAATATTAAATGGTTCGATGTGAATGAAGGACTTTAGTTATTGCGTTTGCCACTTAGTCTTTACAAGTGATATATAATCTATATTAACAAAATCTTAAATGCGTTTTCGGAGTATGTTATCTCCCCCAAGTGAAAAGCATTTGAAAACAGTTTAAAAGGGGTAAGTGAACTCACTGTTTGCGAAAAAATCCAAAATAAATCACCAAGTGATGCGCGTCACAGAAAACTCTCTCTAGCGTTCTAAAACAACAAGGAGATTTTCTAAGTATCGGAACTAATATCGAGTCTCTAGACCCGGCACATAATTCCTAATCACAAGATACGTTTCGTGTTTGTTTGTGAATCGTGCGTGACTTAACGAGTACATTTGTGATACGATACGTGTGTGAGCAATTATTTACGTGTCATGTATTAATAATGTACATCACTAGCAATTACTCCCCGTAAGGGCAATTTAGTCAAAATACGACAATCAATTAGCAATTATTCCCCGCAAGGGCATTTTGGTCAAAACATAACAATTATATAGCAAGTATTCCCCACAGGGGCAATTTGGTCAAAACATAACAATTAACTAGCAATTATCATGTTTCATGCATTTTCACAAAATTCAGCAGCTAGTTTCACCGAGACAGAAATTCTACTTGAAAGATTGTACTATTCCACCGATCATAGCATCTCAATTAATTTACCAAAAATCATCACTAAAGCATGCATGTGTTAGGTTTCCAGAACATATTTTATTTTATTTTTATTCCACATAGATTTCTCATAATGATCAAAACACTACAGCAAGCTCATAACAGTCAAATTCATGCGCAACAAAATGTTATTTGAAATTCCCGTTTAATGAAAAATCCAACAAATGCAAGACCACTTGGGTTAGGTTCCTAACTCAATAATTCAACTTCCAGAAGTGAAACCAACCCAATTGGTCTCGTAGTTCATGAGATATAGTATTTACAAAACAACCTAACAGCAGGTCTAACAACTCAGCTTTGCACAACGTTTTTGTAAAATCATAAAGGTTAACTTTTACACGTCCAAAAATTGCAAATTTATTTTCTTTAGAAACTAGACTCAACCTAGTTTACTGTAGTATCAATTATCTCAACCAATATTTACATTTACACCCCGTTACAGTCAAATGAACATCAACAACACAATCTGTCCAGAAACTGTTTGCATCCAAACTCAACATATTAACTATTTATGGACCACAAATCATTCATATAACATTCTAGACACTATAATCACTACCCATGCATATCAATTACACCATACATACATGGTTAGGGTTTTATTTGAATTCAAAATCAAGAACACATCAATTAACATGTAATAATACCAATTCTAGTTATCATATCACAATCAATCCATCATCAAATCAAGATAAAACATATGAACACATATACATATGAAAATCGGACCTAGGGTTTGCAATTATACCTTCAAAAACACCAATACAAGCAATAGGAAGGTAGAGGATGGCTAGAAACGGATGTAGGATGCTTCAATTGTGAAAAACCAAGATCAAAACCAAGTGATATGTGTGTGTATGTGAGCCGATTGTGAGGAGAGCAATGGGGGGGGGGGGGGGCTGCCGTCGACTTAGGTGAGGGAAAGAGGGAGGGGAGTTAGGGTTTTATAATATTATTAATAATAATCATGTTACATCTAGGTCCCTCCACTTTCAAATGTTATCTTTCTAGCTTAATTAACTAGTTCTAGCACATTGAGTTAACGTTTATAACAATGTTATCACATAACACATAAGTCTAACACATAATTATCACATAATTATTGTTTTGACGTTTTTCGTTTATTCCTCAATTGTTAGCGTCAACTCGTTTGCGTTTCGGTGCAATTCCCGAAAGACTACACATGTAGTAAGTGTTAAGCGTCATTTAAACCCTAGTTTAAATGTAATGAGATATGCGTTATAGATTCAGTGATCTTTAAGTTTGAATTAACGGAGTTGAGTTAACGGAGTTAACCTGAAATTGACGATTGTCACACTTCAGCTCACTTGTAAAGATGATGAATTGAAGAAATTGAAGAATGATGAAGATGACAAGGATGGATCGGGAGGTGTTGATCAGCAACCGGGCGGTAGTTCTGCTCCGTCCGCGGGTAATAAGACTGATTCGGGAACTGGTGGTGGATCTGAAGCAAGTAATCTTCAGATTGTTCCATACAAAGATTACACGAGAGCCAAGCCAATTGATGTTATTCCAGCTAATATGCTTCTGTTTGTGGGTATGGATGGGATTGTGTACCGCATGGTAAACGCAGATGAGATCAAAGAAGGTGAATTTGTTGATCATTCATTAACAAAAGAACAAATAGCCTTGTTTTTGGATCTAAATGAAGATGAGGTTGAGGAGTTGGAAAAGAGTGTGGACGTAGATGTGGAGATTGAAGAAAGTACGAATACAGGTATTCCTCGTGGTAATGTACCTTATTTTGATGAAGTGGAAGTAGAAGATGTTACTGCTGAGGAGTATCCTGAGTACTACACAGATAACAACAACAACGATTCAGGTATTCCTTTCTTCACTCCAGAACATTTTGACGCAGTAGAACGTCGATTACAAGAAGAAAGAGAAAGATGGAACAAAGCTGCTGAATCAAGTCACTTCTCGGTGACTGATAAAAAGCGCAAACGTGCTTTGGATGGTATGTTTGAGCATAACGTAACGAAGATGAACAAGATGATCGAGACCTTTCGCTATCATGAACGGGAGGAAGTCAAAATGGCAAAGGCTCGAACATCGGCATACCAGATGAAAAAGTACAAGTCAGCAAAAGACGTGAAGGGTGATTTGATCGCGTAGCAGTTTGATTCTGAGCTTAAAGTATACATCGTGATGTGGGAACACGGTATTTATTACTTCAAACGCCCACACGATATTTTATCCATGCCAAGGTACATCGTGAAGTGGGAACACGGTACATTGATGAGATAGATCTTCGCACGGGCTGGAGAAAGATGATACTGCAAGTGAATCCGCCAAAGACAATGAAGAGGGCTCCTATGAAGACATTCCCTCAGATTCTGTTCACCTCGTTTAATTATTGGTATTATGACAATCATACAGGTGAAGCGGTTATTGTATATGGATCTGGGTCAAACACAAAGACCATACGTGTTATTGATCCAATGTGGTTGGTTAACTTATCTGAGTCTGATAACGATGCATTATTTACAAGTCAGATCAGATTTGCTAACGTATGCGACTATGAACTTGCTATGCAATTCCAGAAAGTAGTTCGTGTCTGTTATGCATACAAGATTCACAGTTGTGTGGACTGGAAGACAAAGATGTCCAGAGATGAAGATAAAGAGCTTGAGAAGAGGAGTTTGTTGATACTTGTTTTGTATGTCTCGGTCTTTATCAGGACATTAATGTAATAGTTTAGTATTATAGGGGTTTTAATGTAAATATGTTATTCGCCTAATTGTAAGACACATTCGTTACTCCGTAACGAACGGGTCACATTCGTATTAATGTATGTCACACCCTCAAAATCCACTAACGGAGTTTTACCGTCAGAGGGTGTGAACTGGCAGGATCGGAATCATCAGTTATAATCAAACCATAAAATAAAGTTTCAAAACCATGAAAACGTTTACGAGTAATTAAATGCGGAAGCGTAAAAACCTTTAATCAAAAGTTGCGTCACGCAGGACGACTTAAAACCAAAGATAATCGTTAAAAATAAGTTTGCAGGACAAAAGCGTTTTCAATCAATGCATGTTCCTAAACCGCGTGCCCGCCTCGGCTACCTGAGAATAACATACTAAAAGTGTCAACACAAGGTTGGTGAGTTCACAAGTTATATAAAATAAATCGTTTAGCGTTTGCGTTCAGCGTTTTACGTTAAGCGTTTTGCGTAACCACGTTACGGCGTTTTGCGTTAAGCGTTTTGCGTAAAGCGTTTTGCGTAACCATGTTACGGCGTTTTGCGTTACCAGATAGTGTTATGTCAAATTATATATCGATAGGTAGCTAATCTATACAACAAGTATTACTAAGTGTTCGACACCGAAGCTGACTCGTTTAGTAAGTGCCTTGTCACCAGGTCCTCCAGACCATGGTACGTGTTAGCCAAAATTACACCCGCTCGACCTCCAGTCGAGTTTAGCGTTGGGTGGGGTTTGTCAAACCCAGTAGTACTACCCAACAGTGACTCGCTATTCAAAATATTAACCGGTTCGATGTGTAGGACTTCAAATGTTTCATTTGCCACTTAGCCTTTACAAGTGATATATAATTTATAACAAAATCTTAAATGCGTTGTGGAGTATGTTATCTCCCCCAAGTGAAAAACGTTTGAAAACAGTTTAAAGAGGGGAAAGTGAAACTCACTGTCTGCGAAGAATTTCCCAAAATAAATCACCAAGATGCGCGTCACCGAAAAACTCTCTCTAACGTTCTAAAACAACAAAGAGATTTTTCTAAGTGTCGGAATATTATCGAGTCTCTAGACCCGGCACGTAATACCTATGCATATAACATGTTTCGTGTTTCGTTTGTGAATCGTGTGTGACTTTAACAAGTGTTTTTGTGACACATCACATGTGTAAGCAATCATATACGTGTCATGTATTCATAACGTACATTACTAGCAATTTTTCCCGTAAGGGCATTTTGGTCAACAAATAACAATTAACTAGCCATTATTCCCCATAAGGGCATTTTGGTCAAATTATGACAATCAATTAACAGTTATTCCCCGCAAGGGCATTTTAGTCAAAACACGACAATTATCTTGCAATCATTCCCCTCAAGGGCAATTTGGTCAAAACACGATAATAAATTAGCAAGTTTCATATTTCATGCATTTTCACAAAACTCAGCAGCTAGTTTCACCGAGACAGAAATCCTACTAGAAAGATTGTACTACTTCACCGATCATAGCATCTAAATTAGTTTACCAAAAATCATCACAGAAGCACATATATCTTAGGTTTCCAGAACATATTTTATTACATTTTTATTCCTCATAGTTTTCTCACAATCATCAAATCATTACAGCAAACTCATAACAGTCAGATTCATGCACAACAGAATGTTATTTGCAATTCCCGTTAAACGAAAAATCCAATAAATGCAAGACCACTTGGGTTTGGTTCCTAACTCAATGATTTCAGAAGTGGAACCAACCCAATTGGTCTCGTAGTTCATGAGATATAACATTTACAATATAACCTAACAGCAGGTCTAACAGCTCAGCTTTGCACAACGTTTTTATAAAATCATAAAAGTTAACTTCTACTTGTCCAAAAATTACAAACTTATACTTTATAGAAACTAGACTCAACCTAGTTTACTGCAGTACCCACAATCTCAACCAACTTTCACGTTTACACTTCGTTACAGTCACTTAAACATCGTATACACATTCTGTCCAGAATCTGTTTGCATCCAAACTCAACATAATAACAATCTATGAACTATCATGCATCCATATAACCCTCTAGACCCATAAACACCATCCATGCACATCAATTTCACATTACATACAAGATTAGGGTTTGTGTTTGAACTCAAATCAAAGACACAACAATCACCATACAACAAGATTCAATCTAGTTATCAAATCATCATCCAAATAACAACAATCATGTTAGCTATGTACATACTCAAAATCGGCAGCCTAGGGTTTGTTATTAACCCAACAAACATCAAAATCAATCAACAAGAATGTAAAGGATGATCAATTATACCTTCCTAGCACCTAGTTCTTCAATCAAACACTTGATTTGAGGGTTGTATGTGTGTATAAGATGGACGGCAGCCAAGGATGAAGTGGGAGAGGGTTCCGATCGGACTTGTGGTGTGGGGAAAGAAAATAAGTTAGGGTTTGTTTATTATTATTATTATTTATAGAATACTATGTTACACTTTGGCCCCTCGACTTTCAAGTGTTGTTTTTCTAACTTAACTAACTTAGTTCTTGTTTCTTGTTTAGCATTACACACAATATAATCAAGTAACACATATGTTAACACATAATTATCACATAATTATTATGTTGACGTTTTTCGTTTATTCCTCAATCGTTTGCGTCAACTTGTTTGCGTTTCGGTGCAAATCCCGAAAGACTACACATGTAGTAAGTGTTAAGCGTCATTTAAACCCTAGTTTAAATGTAATGAAGTGTGTGTTATAGATTCAGTGATCTTAAGTTTGAATTGACGGAGTTGAGTTAACGGAGTTAACCTGAAATTGACGATTGTCACATCATTCCCATGTTAAAGAATTTTCGTCCCGAAAATTTGAGTCAAGTCGTGATGAGTGTCTGAAAGAGTAAGAAAAAAAATTTTCAGTTTGTCATATCATCCCCTAGTAGAAAGAAATTTCGTCCCGAAATTTAATTCATACCTCCGGTGATGTCTGACGGTTTGCCGAGTTTCGCGGTTTTCTGTGTTTGGTTAGCCCTTCAAAAAAGTGAGGATACTTTTTATCATTTGATCCTCGCGTTCCCACGTGAACTCCGGTCCACGTCTCGAGTTCCAACGAACCTTAACGTTTGGAATTTTGCTGTGTTTGAGCGTTTTGGTTTCCCAATCCAAAACCTCGACTGGTTCCTCAATGAAACGTAATTGTTCATCAACTTGAAGTTCCTCCAAAGGAACTACCTGGGTTTCATCAGGCAGGCATTTCTTCAAATTTGATACGTGGAATACATCGTGTACGCCACTGAGTTCTGTTGGTAGGTCCAGTCGGTACGCCACCGGACCAATGCACTCAGTTATCCGGTACGGACCAACATACCGTGGGTTGAGTTTGTTTCGCTTACCAAAGCGAACCACACCTTTCCAAGGTGAGACTTTGAGTAACACTCGATCGTTCACTTGAAATTCGAGAGGTTTTCGGCGCTTGTCTGCGTAACTCTTTTGGCGATCTCGTGCTGCTGCCATGCGATTTCGGATTTGAAAAATCTTTTCCGAAGTTTCGAGTACCAGTTCTGGACCAGTGATTTGGCTGTCACCCACCTCTGCCCAGCAGAGTGGTGATCGACACTTCCGTCCGTACAGCGCTTCAAACGGCGCTGCCTTAATACTTGCGTGGTAGCTGTTATTATAAGAAAATTCTACCAAAGGTAAGTGAGGTTCCCAACTTTTTCCGAAATCCAATACGCAGGCACGCAACATATCCTCCAGGGTCTGAATAGTTCGTTCACCTTGCCCATCCGTCTGAGGATGGTATGCTGTGCTCATATCAAGACGTTTGCCTAGTGCGCTTTGCAGTGACTTCCAAAAGTGCGAAGTGAAACGAGAATCTCGATCAGAAATGATTGAGACAGGCACTCCGTGTCTAGACACAACTTCCTTCATGTAAACACGAGTCTGTCTTTCCATTTTGTCCGTTTCTTTAATTGCTAGGAAGTGTGCCGACTTAGTCAACCGGTCAACGATCACCCAGATGGTATCGCATCCCGTCGGTGTCTTAGGTAAACCCCTGATAAAATCCATTGAGATGTGTTCCCATTTCCACATTGGGAGTTCCGGTTGTTGTAGTAGACCAGATGGTTTCTGGTATTCTATCTTGACTCTGGCACAAGTCAAGCATTTGCTCACGTAGGTGGCAATGTCGGCTTTCATGTTCGGCCACCAGTAAAGTGCCTTTAAATCATGATACATTTTATCTGAGCCAGGGTGGATAGAATATCGGGACTTGTGAGCTTCGTCCATCACTAGAGTTCTCAACTCTCCGTATCGTGGAACCCAAATCCGGTTCTCAAAATATCGGACCCCGTCCGATCTGGTTTCAAGTTGCTTGTTCATGCCCCGCATGAGTTCCGATGGAAGATTATCATCTTTCAAAGCTTCAAGTTGCGCATCGCGAATCTGATCGGGTAAGCTGGCATGAATCGTGAGTTGCAATGCTCTCACCCGTCTGGGTTTATCTGTTTCTTTTCTGCTGAGGGCGTCGGCCACCACATTGGCCTTGCCAGGGTGGTACTTGATGGCACAATCATAATCTTTGAGCAGCTCGACCCAACGACGTTGTCGCATGTTCAGCTCCTTCTGATCGTAGATATGCTGGAGACTCTTGTGGTCGGTGTAAATGGTAAACTTGGTACCATACAAGTAATGCCTCCATATCTTAAGAGCAAACACCACAGCTCCGAGTTCCAAATCGTGGGTCGTGTAGTTCTTCTCGTGAACCCGTAGTTGTCGAGAGGCGTAGGCTATAACCTTCTCGAGTTGCATCAGCACACAACCGAGACCTTGTATAGATGCGTCACAGTGTACCTCAAAATTTTCCGTTCCCTCGGGGAGGGCTAAAATTGGGGCGCTACAAAGCTTGGTTTTCAACAGTTGAAAAGCGGATTCTTGCGCGTCACCCCAATTGTACTTAGTGCCCTAGTGAGTCAAAGTGGTGAGGGGTTAAGCAATCTTTGAAAATCCCTCGATGAAACGCCGGTAGTAGCCGGCCAGTCCTAGGAATTGTCGCACCTCAGTCGGAGTCTTAGGTGCTTCCCAGTTTTTGATGGCCTCTACCTTACCGGGATCGACATGGATACCATTCTCGTTGATCACATGTCCTAAAAAGTGAACCTCGCGAAGCCAAAATTCACATTTCGAGAGTTTAGCATACAGTTGTTCCTTCTTCAATAGTTCCAGAATTATCCTTAAGTGCTCTTCGTGGTCAGTCTCGTTCTTGGAGTAAACGAGAATATCATCGATGAAAACAATCACAAACTTGTCGAGGTACGCCTTGCATACTCGATTCATGAGATCCATAAATACGGCTGGTGCGTTGGTTAGGCCAAAAGGCATAACCGAAAACTCGTAGTGACCATACCGTGTTCTGAAAGCCGTCTTTGAGATATCTTCTTCGCGCACTCTTAGTTGGTGGTAACCGGATCGCAGATCGATCTTCGAGTAGTAACTCGATCCTTGAAGCTGGTCAAACAAATCATCTATTCGGGGTAAAGGATAACGGTTCTTGACCGTCACCTTGTTCAATTCCCGGTAGTCGATGCACATTCGGAAAGTCCCGTCTTTCTTTCGGACAAACAAGACAGGGGCTCCCCATGGTGATGAGCTAGGTCGGATAAAACCCTTATCCAACAAATCTTGCAACTGAGTGGACAACTCCTGAAGTTCCGCCGGTGCGAGCCGATACGGGGCTCGTGCTATGGGTGCTGCACCGGGTGTCAACTCGATTTGAAATTCGACTTGACGAATAGGAGGGAGTCCGGGCAAATCCTCCGGGAAAACTTCCGGGAAGTCTCGCACAACAGGTGTATCTTCAATTCGTTTCTCCTCCGCGGGTTTCTCAACAATCTGCGCCAAAATTGCCGGATGACCCTTTCGTAGATACTTCTGCGCCTTCATAAGGGTAATGACGCTGGTGGTCATGCCGCTTCTCTCGCCTCGGACCGAAATGATCTCGCCGGAAGGGGTGGTAATATGGACTATCTTATCGTGGCATATAATCTCCGCTCGGTTCTCGGATAACCAGTCCATGCCGACAACGACATCGAAACTACTAAGCGTAAAAGGAATAAGGTCGATATCAAAGACATGACCTGATAGTTTTAACTTACATCCCGCAAGTACATGAGTCGTTACTATAGTCTTACCGTCAGCTAATTCAACAGGAAACTTAGCATCTAACGGAATTGGAGTTACGTCTAAGAGTTGACTAAAGGCTTTCGACACAAAACTCCTATCAGCTCCAGTGTCAAACCATACAGAAGCAAAACAATCATTTACAGGGAACTTACCAGTCACCACGTGCAGATCATTGCGGGCTTGACCCGACCCAATCACAAACGCTCTTCCCTTGCCATTGCTTCCACCATTACTGCCACTTCCATTACCCCCATTGTTGTCATTTTGTTTCAGCTTAGGGCAATCTTTTCTGAAATGACCTTCCTGCCCACATTCAAAGCATCCTTTCGTCGTCATAGGTGGCTTAGGAGCACCCTTTGCCGCAAGGTCTCCTCTACATTCTTTCGCTTGGTGACCCATCTTTCCGCATCTCTGACACTTGGCACGGTCACACTGGCCAACATGATGATAGTTGCACCTGTTGCATTTTGGATATTTCCCAGCATATCCGCTCGAAACCTGCCCGCTACCGTTGTTGTTGTTGTTGTGATTCTGAGTGTTAAAGCTCCGAGTGAATTCGGGCTTACGGTAGTGTTGTTGCGGTGGGAGGTTCGAGGATGAAGATCTGGTGTTGTCAAACTTCTTCCCGCTGTTCGGGTTGCTGTTGCTGTTATTGTCGTTACTCTGGTTGTCACGGGCTTTAACGGTCGAACCCCTAGGTGGTAGCGCACCTTGGGTCACAGCCTGATCCATCAGTTTGTGAGCTAAACGGATCGCTTGTTGGATCGTGGCTGGCCTGGAAGACGTCACCATGCCCTGAATCTGCGGTGCTAATCCATCAATGTACATTTCTATCCTCTTGCTCGGCGGATCCACCATCCGCGGACACATCAAAGCCAACTCGTGCGAACGAGTAGTGTAGGCTTCGATTTCCGAACCCACCATCTTCAACGACCAAAATTCTGACTCTAACTTTGAAATCTCTTCTCTCGGACAATACTCCTCTCGCATCATGCTTTTGAACTCCTCCTAGTTCATCGCGTTAGCCAGTTCCAATCCAAGGATCTGCACATTTGTACATCGTCTGTGGACACCTCTGAGTCTGCCTCTGGCTCAGCCGGTTCTTCCTCCGGTTCCTCTTCGGGTTCCTCCTTGGGATCTTCCTCGGGATCTTCTTCAGGCTCCTCTTCGGGATCTTCTTCAGGTTCGGCCTCAGGCTCCGCCTCAGGCTCGGCTGCGTTCTGAGCAAGTTGCATTTGTAAGACATCGCAACGCTCTAACGCTATCTCTGTTCGGGTCCTTGCTTCTTGGAGTTGCTCTTGCAAGTCTATCATTTCGGCTTGCATCTTCATCAAAACCTTCATTTGCTGATCACTAGCCTCTCGCATTTCCTTCATTGCCGCTGCCATGCGGGCAATCTCCTCCTTAGTCTCGGTTCCGTCCTTCAACAGTCCGGAAAGGTTGGCTCTCGTATAGCGCATGTAACCCACATCACGCTCCAAACATGAAACAACAGCTGCGAGAACTCGCTCTACAGGTTCGGTTATGGGTGGTAGGGTGTTGGGGTAAGCAGGGTGGTTCGGGTGAGGCAACAGGGGAACTTGTTCGCGATAGACCATACGTCTGATCATGTTAGGGTACCATTCCCAGCTAATGTCGTTTTCGTATATGCCTCTGGATAGGCGGTACCTCTTCGGTGCGGGAGCTTCGAGTTCCGGGACTACTCGGGGTGGCGATGTGGTAGGTAACTGCGGTTCCTTCCCGTGAGCATGCGTCATCGAATCGGATGATGATGAGGGTGGCGTCGACATTCCTACAGGTAAGCCGTGTATGCGCGCGCGTATGTGTGAAAGAGGTGAAGAGATAAGATTACAAGACTACACAAACCTATGCAGTGCGTATCATTATAACTAATGGGTCGTCGCGGTTATAGTCTAGTATGCATGCAGCTTCTAGTTCGCTATAACCAATGGCTCTGATACCAATCTGTCACACCCTCAAAATCCACTAACGGAGTTTTACCATCAGAGGGTGTGAACTGGCAGGATCGGAATCATCAGTTATAATCAAACCATAAAATAAAGTTTCAAAACCATGAAAACGTTTACGAGTAATTAAATGCGGAAGCGTAAAAACCTTTAATCAAAAGTTGCGTCACGCAGGACGACTTAAAACCAAAGATAATCGTTAAAAATAAGTTTGCAGGACAAAAGCGTTTTCAATCAATGCATGTTCCTAAACCGCGCGCCCGCCTCGGCTACCTGAGAATAACATACTAAAAGTGTCAACACAAGGTTGGTGAGTTCACAAGTTATATAAAATAAATCGTTTAGCGTTTGCGTTCAGCGTTTTACGTTAAGCGTTTTGCGTAACCATGTTACGGCGTTTTGCGTTAAGCGTTTTGCGTTAAGCGTTTTGCGTAAAGCGTTTTGCGTAACCACGTTACGGCGTTTTGCGTTACCAGATAGTGTTATGTCAAATTATATATCGATAGGTAGCTAATCTATACAACAAGTTTTACTAAGTGTTCGACACCGAAGCTGACTCGTTTAGTAAGTGCCTTGTCACCAGGTCCTCCAGACCATGGTACGTGTTAGCCAAAATTACACCCGCTCGACCTCCAGTCGAGTTTAGCGTTGGGTGGGGTTTGTCAAACCCAGTAGTACTACTCAACAGTGACTCGCTATTCAAAATATTAACCGGTTCGATGTGTAGGACTTCAAATGTTTCGTTTGCCACTTAGCCTTTACAAGTGATATATAATTTATAACAAAATCTTAAATGCGTTGTGGAGTATGTTATCTCCCCCAAGTGAAAAACGTTTGAAAACAGTTTAAAGAGGGGAAAGTGAAACTAACTGTCTGCGAAGAATTTCCCAAAATAAATCACCAAGATGCGCGTCACCGAAAAACTCTCTCTAACGTTCTAAAACAACAAAGAGATTTTTCTAAGTGTCGGAATATTATCGAGTCTCTAGACCCGGCACGTAATACCTATGCATATAACATGTTTCGTGTTTCGTTTGTGAATCGTGTGTGACTTTAACAAGTGTTTTTGTGACACATCACAGGTGTAAGCAATCATATACGTGTCATGTATTCATAACGTACATTACTAGCAATTTTTCCCGTAAGGGCATTTTGGTCAACAAATAACAATTAACTAGCCATTATTCCCCATAAGGGCATTTTGGTCAAATTATGACAATCAATTAACAGTTATTCCCCGCAAGGGCATTTTAGTCAAAACACGACAATTATCTTGCAATCATTCCCCTCAAGGGCAATTTGGTCAAAACACGATAATAAATTAGCAAGTTTCATATTTCATGCATTTTCACAAAACTCAGCAGCTAGTTTCACCGAGACAGAAATCCTACTAGAAAGATTGTACTACTTCACCGATCATAGCATCTAAATTAGTTTACCAAAAATCATCACAGAAGCACATATATCTTAGGTTTCCAGAACATATTTTATTACATTTTTATTCCTCATAGTTTTCTCACAATCATCAAATCATTACAGCAAACTCATAACAGTCAGATTCATGCACAACAGAATGTTATTTGCAATTCCCGTTAAACGAAAAATCCAATAAATGCAAGACCACTTGGGTTTGGTTCCTAACTCAATGATTTCAGAAGTGGAACCAACCCAATTGGTCTCGTAGTTCATGAGATATAACATTTACAATATAACCTAACAGCAGGTCTAACAGCTCAGCTTTGCACAACGTTTTTATAAAATCATAAAAGTTAACTTCTACTTGTCCAAAAATTACAAACTTATACTTTATAGAAACTAGACTCAACCTAGTTTATTGCAGTACCCACAATCTCAACCAACTTTCACGTTTACACTTCGTTACAGTCACTTAAACATCGTATACACATTCTGTCCAGAATCTGTTTGCATCCAAACTCAACATAATAACAATCTATGAACTATCATGCATCCATATAACCCTCTAGACCCATAAACACCATCCATGCACATCAATTTCACATTACATACAAGATTAGGGTTTGTGTTTGAACTCAAATCAAAGACACAACAATCACCATACAACAAGATTCAATCTAGTTATCAAATCATCATCCAAATAACAACAATCATGTTAGCTATGTACATACTCAAAATCGGCAGCCTAGGGTTTGTTATTAACCCAACAAACATCAAAATCAATCAACAAGAATGTAAAGGATGATCAATTATACCTTCCTAGCACCTAGTTCTTCAATCAAACACTTGATTTGAGGGTTGTATGTGTGTATAAGATGGACGGCAGCCAAGGATGAAGTGGGAGAGGGTTCCGATCGGACTTGTGGTGTGGGGAAAGAAAATAAGTTAGGGTTTGTTTATTATTATTATTATTTATAGAATACTATGTTACACTTTGGCCCCTCGACTTTCAAGTGTTGTTTTTCTAACTTAACTAACTTAGTTCTTGTTTCTTGTTTAGCATTACACACAATATAATCAAGTAACACATATGTTAACACATAATTATCACATAATTATTATGTTGACGTTTTTCGTTTATTCCTCAATCGTTTGCGTCAACTTGTTTGCGTTTCGGTGCAAATCCCGAAAGACTACACATGTAGTAAGTGTTAAGCGTCATTTAAACCCTAGTTTAAATGTAATGAAGTGTGTGTTATAGATTCATTGATCTTAAGTTTGAATTGACGGAGTTGAGTTAACGGAGTTAACCTGAAATTGACGATTGGGAATGGATGGTAATAATGTTAACGTGACCGAGGAGGTGAAGTTTGGGTGAAATAATGTGTGTTAAGTAAGTTATATCGCGTATTTTATTTGCTTATATGTCTTGAACACAATTACTTTGAGTGGTTTTACGTTTACAGGTGAGTGGAGCTTACAGGGACTTAAAGGATCTAAATTGGAACACGTGAGATGGAATGGAAATGAATATTTTATTGCATGGAATGATAGAACGAAGACGTGGCCGAAAACGGTGCGTAAAACAGAGCTATAAAGAAGAAGTTATGGGCAAAATAGTGCGAGGGGGTAGTCATCGTAAGGCAATGAGCTTGGACCGTAGGCTACGGTCCCCACAGTAGCTTACGGTGGGGAGACCGTAGGCTACGGTCGCCTGGGTGGAAAAACACGATTTTTTGGTATTTTCTTCCATATTTAAGCCCAGTTCAACCCTAAGACGGCTATGCTTCATATCCTAACATATTTGGGCGATTTGGGGGCCATTCTTCACCATCTTAACTCCTCTGAATCACCAAATCATCCATGGTTTCATCCTTCCAATCCATAATCAAGCCAGTTATGATGAAGAGGCAAGGCTAAACCACTCGTGACCACTTCAGGTGTAGGGTTTGCATATGAAGTGATTATTTTTATGAATATTACATGTATTGGGATTTAGTTTTGATTAATCTTTTGGTTGATTGAATCTATATGTTTATTGGAACTGATTAAACAGTTGTGTTTCTAGGACTTTCGTTTATCATCAATTATTTGGTTTGTGTTCATCAACATTTAGGATTAAGTTCTTATCGTCATTGAATCGTTTACCATTAATCATTAATAAATGCTAAGTTTTATATTAATGAGCTGGTAATTAGATAGACCGTGTTCAGTTGTGTCAATTCTTCGGATTAAGTTTTGTGAATCATCATAACCAAACTATTGTGTCTAGTAATCATTTATCTATCCTAATGACAAATCATGTCTATGTGATTTCCGAGTTGTTATAAATTATCGTTAGTCAGTTTATTGCATATCCCCGAACTTGAAGTGTAGTCACTGTTTTCTTAAATTGTTTTGCAACCAAATTAATTTCCAAACTGCTTGACATCGTTTGTACGCCAAGTTTAATTAATTAGTGAACAATGAACTATAGTAGCATTTTCCACTGATTCCTTGTGGATTCGACACCTTACTTGCCCTAGCTAGTAAAGGTAATTTATAAATATTTTTGATTGACCTTTCGACATCGATCAAAACGGCGCCGTTGCCGGGGAATCAGTGCCCAAAGTGCTAGGTTAGTTTATTATTTTTTTGTTTTTTTTACATTTATTCGTTTGATTTTACGCGCGGTATTTGTGTGTCTAATGTGTGCAGGTAACTCAAGATGACGTGGAGTTGGGTTTATGACCCAGTTGTAGGATATAAGACCATGGAGGACGACGATTCGTACCCTCCATTTTAATATCATGAACCACCTTCACCAAACCTTCAAGGCTACTGCAAGTCGAATAATTATAACTAAAGGAACTTCAATCAGCAAGGTCGTAACAATCAATTCTAAAATTATTCACCGCCTCCACCTAATGATCATGGGTATTATGAGTCAGCTGATGAGTATGATAGTGTTGAACCTGAGACGCCAACTTTTGCAAGTTACCAAGATGAGGAAAACTACTATTATGAAGAGTACCCCCAACCGATATACGAAGAAGTCCCTCAATATTATAATCATGGTGGTACTTATCAAAGGAATTATCAGCAAGATCAAGAAGATTCCTTGGGTAACAATGAAGAGTCTATTAAAGACGTTATGGATTTTCTAAAGGAGATGAAGAGAGATCAAGAAGCTCATGATAAGGCTATAAATGAAAGGCTAGAGCTTCAAGAAACGTCTAATGTTGCCCAAGATGAACTGATGAGTCAACTATTAGAAGAGGTGGCCCAAATTAAACGAGAATGAGATAAGTTGGCTAGTGGTGTCGTGGTTGATGATGAAGCGATAGATGAGGTTCAAGGACTTTCAGAGCATGAAGTGGAGGAAGAGGTTGTGGAGATTAATGCCGTACCGACTCCGTAATTACTTATGAGCCAATAAATATTGCAGTTGTGGATGAAGATGATGATATTAAGGGACACAATTCAGATCATTTAGGGCATGAAGTTGAAAGTTTAGACCCGGTTGAAGGCATATCAACCTTTGAAGTGCATGTGACTGAAGTAGCCCAAGTGAATCCCTATTGTTCTTTTATAATAAGCACACCAATAAACAAAGTTAAGGGGAATGATTCAAGTTCAAGGAAAAGGAATGTGGGTTTGGAAGACCTTGAACAAAACATGATGAAATGGGCCCATATTGGTTCTACTAACGTGTCCACCATAAGAAAGAAAGTCTGGACACAACACCTTAACTATCGAGCATACACGGGGAATTCGGCGGGAAAATCCTCGGTTCGCCCCCGATCAACATTTGATGCTTCGAAGATATGGAACAGTTCTCATGCTAGATGTGTTTAGTATCGGGCATATGTGGGAAATTCAAAAGGCAAACGTGCGTTCACACTGGCCCGTATTGGTTCACTAGAGATGTTGATCATGAAAGAGGAAGCAAAACCTTGGCATCTTAACTACCGACTTGTGTCGGAAATTCGGTAGGTAAATGCTCCATTAGACCACCATAATCGCCGAATGAGGTAACGGTCTGGTTGAAGACCTTAACAAAAACTTAGCACTAATCGGGAGGCAACCCGACCTTTTATTTTGTTTTGTTTTGTTTTCTTTATATTTGGTTTTCTTTTGGGTGTTACTTCTTGCCTGTGTTTTGTAGTTATAGTAAACCCTAAGTGCGGGGAAGGTCATGGTGGTCTAGTCAAGATTCGGTGGAGCATATAGTGTAACATCAAAGTTCAAAGATACGGGTCAAGTTTGCAACAGTACTTATCAGCAGGACCTGTTTGGCAAGAGAGATTCGAATCAGGTGCATGTGCCTCTTTCATTTAGTTTGGTTGTTAAAATCTTTAAGTTTTCGTGTACTACACTCAATTTTTAACCGTAACTTACATTGGGGACAATGTAACGTTTAAGTGTGGGGATGCAGGTTTGGTTTGAAAGTGAAAAATGCTAAGAATGTTCCAAGTTTAAAATTTTTTGTACACGCTGAAAAATGATAGAAAATCTGGAACTGTTAAAAAAATAATAAAAAATAAAATAATAAAAAAATTAATAATAATAATAAGTAAATAAATATTAAATAGTATTAATATAATAATAATAAATAAAACTAAGTAAATAATAATAATAGTAATCATTATAAATATCAATAACACACTTAATTCGGGATGTGTCGGTAGGCTGAGCCTTTAAGAATAAAAGGACGATTTGGCGGTTAACATAATTGACCTTTAATTGATTGATGTTAGTGGGAAACGCCTTCGGGTTTTGTTTGTTTCGCTAAGCTTGTGTAAGGACTGGGATGAAAGGTCGGGCCATACTCAAGCCTTTTGTTAGATTTGATCACCAAAAAATTTTTTAAAATATGAATAGACTATTGAACGATGCTTGGATAGGCTTAACGTTAGAGTATGCTAAATGGATTGGGATATAAACATAACGAAAAATGCTTCTAGTTTAAGTGGTTAACGCTTCATAGGTGTATGGTTTTATAACCTTAAATCCTGTATTAATGAGATGCTCTAGCGTTCGGAGACCATGGGTGTTTATGCTGTATATCATCTGGGTATTCATATCTCCTAAGTGGATTTATGAATATTAAAAGAGCTCAAAGAGCAAACCCGCAGTTTAGCTGCCAAATATAAGTCATTAAACACGATCATTACATGCTTTTAAAGTACAGTACACTACTAACTTGATCATCCACGTTGTTAGTCATATGGGGTCCCCGTGCTCGCGTCTCAATACCATTAAGAAACGGACCACACGGGACACGTCATATGTAAGCCCTACAGATGTATTCTTGCATACTCACCTATGGAGATGGACTTTGGGGTGTTTCTTGATAACGGGGGTATACCATGTAGTGGGGACTATTTGCTAGATAGATACCTAATTGTACCTTAACAGTATCTAATGGTCATTCTGGTAGACTTTGATGCTTACATTTAGGTTGGGAGATAATATCCTTGATTGTTTTAGCTATTGCATATGGACTTAAAATTGTACACTACGTTGTACAAAGTTTTGATCATCTAATTTTAAGGTTTAAGTCAAGTTGGGGTGGTCTGGCTCGGTAAAACCATAATAAAACATGGTAAGGCAGCTTGAGGGCTTTGATGTGTGGGTTCCATTTAATTATATAAACTAATGAAATTGTCACCCCTTATTTGTCCTAGTAAGTATTAGGGCATGGGTATAAGTGGATAGCAATATCGGCAATCGCGGTTTTGTGTTATTTGTTGATAGTAAAAAAACAAATTGATTATTTAGTAAAAATAGTTTCCGGTTCTGATTTCATTGTACATCTTTTTCGATACGAAAAAGAACAAGTGTGGGAATGTGATGTATGGGTGAAATAATGTGTGTTAAGTAAGTTATATCATGTAATTTATGTGCTTATATGTCTTGGACATAATTACTTTGAGTGGTTTTACGTTTACAGGTGAGTGGAGCTTACAGGGGCTTAAAGGAGCTAAATTGGAACATATGAGATGGAATGGAAATGAAGATTTTATTCCATGGAATGATAGAGAATTTGAAGACGAAAACGTGGCTGAAACGGTGCGTAAAACAGAGCTATAATAAAGAAGTTATGGGCAAAACAGTGTTAGGGAGAGGTCACCGTAATGTAGTGAGCTTGGATCGTATGCTACGGTCGCGTGGGCGGAAAAACACGTTATTTTGGTACTTTCTTACATATTTAAGCCCAGTTGAACCCTAGGACGGCTATGCTTCATACCCTAACATATTTGGGCGATTTGGGAGCCAATCTTCACCGTCTTAACACCTCTCAATCACCAAATCATCCATGGTTTCATCCTTCCAATCCACAATCAAGCCAGTTATGATGAAGAGGCTAGGATAAACCACTTGTGACCACTTCAGGTGTAGGGTTTGCATATGAACTGATTATTTTTATGAATATTACATGTATTGGGATTTAGTTTTGATTTTTGGTTGATTGAATCTATGTGTTTATTGGAACTGATTAAACAGTTATGTTTCTAGGACTTTCGTTTATCATCAATTATTTGGTTTGTGTTCATCAACATTTAGGATTAAGTTCTTATCGTCATTGAACCGTTTACCATTAATCATTGATAGATTTTATATTAATGAGCTGGTAATTAGATAGACCGTGTTCAGTTGTGTCAATTCTTCGGATTAAGTTCTGTAAATCATCATAACCAAACTATTATATCTAGTAATCATTTATCTATTCTAATGACAAATCATGTCTATGTGATTTCCCAGTTGTTATAAATTATCGTCAGTCAGTTTATTGCATATCCCGAACCTGAAGTGTGGTCACTGTTTTCTTAAATTGTTTTAAAACCAAATTAATTTCCAAACTGCTTGGCATCGTTTGTCCGCCTAGTTTAATTAATTAGTGAACAATGAACTATAGTAGCACTTTCCACTGATTCCCTGTGGATTCGACACCTTACTTGCCCTATCTAGTAAAGGTAATTTATAAACGTTTTTGATTGACCTTTCGACATCTATTAGGAGGAAATCTTAGATCTTAACTATCATCCACAGGAGGGATCGATTAATACAGACAATGGTTGTTTTCATGGACCGGCAAATTCTAACTAAATGGATTCAGGGGATTTAAGGTCTCCTTCAAAAATGTACAAAGGGGACACCGAGGTCTCGGCGACCATTACGTTAGGAGAAAAACTTGGAGCTCGAATGTCTAATTTTAATGATATGGTGAAAGAATTGACTGTTCAAGAATTTCTTATCTATTAATATTCGAGGAATTGGGGTGATTGGTGAATCGGGTTAGATAAAGAAGTTAAAGGAGGATTGTGGGGTTTCGTTTTTAGCTATGCAGGAGGCTATGTGTTCGGATACACAAATGTCTTCGTTTTGTAATTTTTGGGATGGGCAGGGTTTTGAGGCGGATTGGGTTAACTCTAATGGACGATCTGGTGGTATTACAAGTTTCAGGGATCCAAAAATTTTCCGAAAAGATAGCACAATTTTGAATGATAATTTTGTTGCAACTTCTGGTTTTCTGGTGGATGGGAATTAACGACTTAATGTAGTTAATGTGTACGCCCCTCAAAATAATGTAGATAAGAGAGTTGTTTGGCAGGAGATTCTTAGGCTTATTCAGTGTGGGCAAGGGTGGTGGGTTGTGTTAGGTGATTTTAATGCAGATAGATGTCATGAGAAAGGGAAGAATTCTACCTTTGATCAAGTGTGTGACAGGGATTTCAATGAATTTATATATGAAGAGGATTTTAAATAATATAATATGAAAGGTAAGAAGTTTATATTTATGGCAAGTAGAGGTGATGTTGTTAAACTCAGCAAGATTGACAGGGTTTTGGTGTGCTCCAACTTTATATCTGAGTGACTGAACGCGTGCTTGAGGGCTTTCCCTAGAGAGTGGTCGGATCACGCACCGTTGGTTTTGTCTTTAGTAGATACCAATTTTGGTCCAAAGCCTTTTCGTTGGTTTAATTCGTGGGGGGGATAGGGTCGATTGTGAGGATGTGGTGTAACGCCCGTTAATTTTCGGTTCAAGGATTCGAAGCTTGTAAGTATGTATATTTTTCAGGATTTAACCAACATTTCTCGGAAACCTTCTCGTCATCCCGGTACGTTAAAACATTTAACTTTTCCACCAAGATGTTAATTCTTTAAAATTTGAAGGGCTAGATGTGAAAAATTTTTATAATATAAACCAAACCCTAACCCCATTCCCCCCTCCTTGTCCAATCGGCATATTGCAGCCGCCGCCCCCCCCCCCTGCGATTTTCTTCCTTCCAGCCAAGGTTTGAGCATAAAACATCAATTGAAGGTTAGTTCTACGATTCTCCAAGTCTTTTACACCTTAATTGATCTTTATATCACGCGTATTGATCGTTAAATTGCGTGTTGTGGGCTTACCGGGCGGCTGTCAATTCTAACCTTTTCGGGACTATTTTGGTTGAGGCTTTTGCATCAAAATCCTCCTAGGTATGTCTAGTATATCATACTTAAAAATCATGTTCACTGGTGTTCGTTAGATTGGTCAACTAGTGGTAGTTTGAAAGATTGTGTTCGGTTGACTAGAATTGTTGATTACTGCGTTTAACGCAAGGGTTGAAGTGATTAACGGCCAATTCAGCTCGAGTGAACTTGGTTTGATGTACGGGCTGTTGAAAAATCATTTTTATAAGTTATGGGGCTGAATTGGTTGTCGGTTACTCAAACGGGTCGGTACAACGCGCAATTGCGTTTATTGAATAGTTGGTGCGTTGTACTTGCGAGTTACCGACCCATTTGACTCGTGTAGCGTCGTGTGGACTTGTTGGCTGTGAATTTATCATATTGGGTTCACACATGGCTGAGTGGATGTTAATGGCCTAAACGACTCTTAACGCACGTGTTAGTGTCACCTAGTGCTTCCGGGGGTAAATTGGGAATTCTTTATTCCCGGGAGTATCTAAGGGTCGTGTTGGTGTTGTAAGGCCCTGGGGGCTGTTACGATTGAGTTTGATGAGGTCGAGGCTTTAAGTAATTCGAACCATGATAGAACGTCTCGTAGGATAAATGAGTCCTTTCGATGTCATTAGTGATGTTTGAATGTAAACTGATAGGTGTTTGAGTTTTGGGATTACTTAGGGGTCCTCTAGCTTATGGTGAAATCGTGCCTTGTGTCAAATGAGTTCATGATGCCCCTTTTTACTCTTTTGAAGTTTTTGGGCTAGCATGCACACCTAAGCGATTTTGCTTGATGAAACGTTTAAGCTATTTTATATGTTATTTATTATGATTATTAATTATTGATGTTATTTATTAAAATCCCTTTTATTTTTAAAATCCTTGGAATGACTATTATGATTATTTATTATTGATGTTATTTATTAAAACTTGAACTCACTCAGCTCAAGCTGACTTTGTGTGCATGTTAGTGTGAGTTTCAGGTTAGGAGGTGGATACCTTACCGCTTGGACGTGTACGAAGCTACTTGGACGGTGAAGGGCATACATGGATGGAAGATTTAAATATTGAACATTTTTTTTAAAGTTTTATCAAATACATTTAAATTGGTTTTGGGCATAATTCCCGGGTTTTGGGAACTTATTTTATTAATTATGGTTTTCCGCTGAATTATACTCTGAATTGATTGTTTTAATGGAATGAACGGTTTTCAAGTTTAAGTATTTTTATAAGTATTATGGATGAATACCAACTATTGGATTCCCGGGATTCGGGGTCTTACCAATTGGTATCAGAGCCATGGTTCTAGGGATCCGAGCATCCCCGAATGCTTGGACTCGAACTGTAAGAGAAGAGACTAGTATGCCTACCGCGAGTAGCTGCACGCAAAGAGGTAACTTTAAATTGTTTAGTCATTCCTTTGAATTTTAAAGTTCCAGTATGTGATTAATTGTTTAAGTGTTAGATCGAATGCTAATGTGGTTTGGGGCAGGGGTGATTAGGACGGGCGGGTAAAGTAAACGATTAATTACACCTGATCAACGTCGTTAGCAGTTTACCCTTACCTTACATGTTCTAAATGCCACTTGTACTTGACCGTGTTAAAATTCTTTCTTTGTAGGGATAAGTCATGGTTAACACTCGTGCAGCTAAGAGAGGCCGTCCTAGTGTTCGTGGTCGTGGTGGTAAGCCACGTGCCGAAGCCGAGAGTGAGATCCCTACTTCCCAGCAGGAAGAAAACCCGATTCATGAGAAGGGGGATAACCCCGCCATAGATCCTGCTATGCGCACGGCTATCGTGGACGAGGTTTACCAGGTACTCCATAGCGCCATTCCCGAGATCGTTGCTGAGGCCGTTAGGGCCATGGAGGAGTCGTTGGTCGGTAAGAGTTCGGGTAAGGAATGAAAGGGTAAGGAGATGCAGGTCGAGGAGGAGGAGGAGGTGTATGTGCCGAGTGGGGATAAAGACGATGTCCGGACTATTAGTGTGTCTACCCGGGGTTGTTCGTATGGTGACTTTAAGAAATGTGATCCTCCTTCTTTCAATGGTACTCAAGATGTGTTGGCAGCAAATCAGTGGGTGAGGGAGATAGAGGTCGTTCTGAGAGTTAGTAAGTGCAAGGGGTATGACATGGTGACTTATGCTACTGCCTCGTTTCGTTTCGAGGCACTATGTTGGTGGGATAATCTGGCGCAGGCCATGGGTGATCGTTCGATTAGGAGGATGACGTGGGATGAATTGAAGAAATTAGTTCTTGATCAGTTTTGTCCTCCACATGAATTGGATAAGATTGAATAGGAATTCTTGACCTTGGAGGCGGGTAGTATGACGCGTCGGGAGTATACCACGAAGTTTAATAAGATGACTCGATTATGTCCCGATCTGGTTACTCTTGAAGCTAAGAGAATTAAGAAGTATGTGAAAGGTCTTCCAGTGGATGTTCGTAGGGGTGTGGTGATCACCAACATGAGTTCGTTTCACTCGGTGGTTACCCTAGCAGGTACATTGTATGATCAGAGGGAGAAATTACCGCCAGCCGAGACGAGGAAGACCTGGAACTCAAATTTGTATGGTAAGCGGCCCGGGGAAAACAATTTTAATTCGTCCGAGAAGAGAGTAAAGACTGAGCCTTCAGAATTTAAGAGGGATGCGGGGGTTGGAAATTGCAAGAAGTGTGGGAGACCGCACAAAGGGGAATGTAAGAATGGGTCTAGTTCTTGTTTCCGATGTGATAAGGTTGGACACCCCCATTTCGAGTGTCCGACGTTGACTTGTTTTCGTTGTAAGGGTGTCAGCCACTTGGCATCGAACTGTCCTACCAGCAAGGCGGGGGGGGGGGGGGGTTCCGGTCAGGGGACTTCCTTGAGGGGGAAGATGGAGAAAAGCCGAAGGTCAGAGCGAGGGCCTTCAACATCTCCAAGAGAGAGGCGAAGGACGACGCGGACGTTATTTCAGGTACTTTTTCCTTATTCATCTTTTATTCCACTGTTATAATTTCTCATTCCTTTGGAATAGTATGTGATGATCATGTAGCTAAGCAGTTGTGTAATATTATCCCAGGTACCTTTTTACTTGATGAATTGCAGGCATCAGTCTTATTTGATTCGGGTGCCAGTAGAAGTTTTGTGTCTACCGCTTTCTGTTCCTCGTTGAATAAATCACCCAAGCGCGTAGTCGATGTGTTTGAGGTTAAGGTCGCCGTAGGAAAGTCCATTTCCGTGTCTAGGGCTATTCAGGGTTGTTCCATCGAGTTGTCTGGGTATAGATTTCCAGTGCGGTTGTACTTGATGCCGCTTAGTTGTTTCAATGTGGTTCTTGGGATAGATTGGCTCGCAAGTGTTGATGCTCAGATCGTTTGTGATCAGAAACTTGTACGTCTAAGGGCCCCGGATGGGACCCAAATTAAGGTCTTCGGTGATCGGAATGGTTCGACGCCATATATCATATCCATGCTTAAGGCGGGAAGTTGATGCAGCGGGGGTGCGGGGCGTATCTGGCGTATGCTATTAACGTGAATACCGAGGTGGCTCCCGTCGATGATGTTCCTATTGTTCGGGATTTCCCGGATGTATTTACAGATGATTTGTAAGATGTGCCGCCGGATCGCGAAGTCGAGTTCCAGATAGACCTTGTACCGGGCGCCACACCCGTTGCTCGAGCCCCTTACCTTCTAGCACCGACTGAAATGAAAGAACTTACGGCTCAATTGGAAGACTTGCTCTACAAGGGCTTCATTCGACCGAGTATCTCACCTTGGGGTGCCCTGGTCCTATTCATTAAGAAGAAGGACGGTAGCATGCGAATGTGCATTGACTACCGTGAATTGAATAAACTCACTCTTAAAAATCGGTACCCTCTCCCAAGGATCGACGACTTATTTGATCAGCTCCAAAGAGCTAGTTGATTCTCGAAGATCGACCTTAGGTCTGGGTATCATCAGTTGAAAATTCGGGAGGAAGATATTCCTAAGACTGCCTTCTGCACTCGTTATGGGCATTATGAATTCCTCATGATGTCTTTCGGTTTGACCAATGCACCGGCTGCGTTCATGGATCTTATGAACCGGGTGTGTAGGCTGATGCTCGATCGTTCGGTTATTGTTTTCATAGATGACATTCTTGTGTATTCCAAAAGCGAATCCGATCACGCCGGTCATCTCATGGAAGTTTTGGAAGCTCTGCGAAAGAACAAGTTGTATGCGAACTTTTCTAAGTGTTCCTTTTTGTTACGTGAGTTCAGTTCTTGGGTCATGTTATGAACCCGAGTGGTATTTTGGTTGACCCTGCAAAGGTGGAAGCCGTAAACGAATGGGAATCTTCTAAGTCTTCATTCGAAATTCGTGGTTTTCTGGGCTTGGCGGGGTATTACCACCGCTTCATTCCCGACTTTTTGAAAATTGCTTCATCATTGACCAAGTTGACTAAGAAGAGTGTCAAGTTTGTTTGGGGTACTACGCAGGAGGAGGCTTTTCTCGAGTTGAAGAACAGGTTGAAGCATGCCCCAATTCTAGTTTTACCCGATGGCACTGATGATCTGGTGGTTTATTCTGATGCCTCTTACCAGGGGCTTGGGTGTGTTCTAATGCAGCGAGGTCGAGTCATCGCTTATGCCTCACGACAGTTAAAGCCTCATGAGACGAATTATCCTACTCACGATTTGGAGTTGGCGGCGGTTGTGTTTCCGCTTAAGTTGTGGAGGCATTATTTGAACAGTGTTCCTTGCGTTATCTATACCGATCATAAGAGCTTAAAGTATTTCTTCAAACAAAAGGAACTGAATATGCGACAGCGGCGATGGTTGGAGTTAATTAAGGATTATGATCTGGATATTATGTACCATCCCGGTAAGGCTAACGTGGTAGCCAACGCGTTGAGTCGGAAGGAGAGAACGAAACCTATTCGTGTGAAATCTTATCAGCTTATTCTTAAACCCGATATTTTGAGACAGATAGCCAACGTCCAGAATGAAGCTTTACAGGTGGAATTGATTATGTCAGAGCGTATTTGGGGTCTTACAAGTTGGTATAAGGATGGGTGTTTATTGAAGACGTTGGAAGACGTGAGCGTATTTGGGGTCAAGAGAAATTGTTGGAAGACGTCGGTGATGGGGTAAAGTATAAGGATGGGCTTTTATCGGTACCGAGGTATGGGGGATTCAGAGGTACAATTTTGCATGAAGCACACAAGTCGCGCTATTCCATTCATCTGGGCGCAACCAAGATGTACCAAGACCTGAAGAAGAATTATTAGTGGCCTGCGATGAAGTTTGAGGTGGCTCAGTACGTGAGTAAGTGTTTGATGTGTCTGCAAGTTAAGGCTAAGCACCAGAAGCCATTCGGGAAACTTCAACCTCTGGAAATACCTGAGTAGAAGTGGGAGCACCTTAGGATGGATTTTGTGACTAAACTGCCTCGTACTCCTAGGGGTAGCTATGACACCATTTGGGTAATCGTTGATAGATTGACCAAGAGCGCTCACTTCTTGCCGATTCGAGAAACATTTAATTCTGAGCAGCTGGCCGATGTGTTTATTCGTGAGATCGTTTCTAGGTACGCGGTGCCGGTACCTATTGTTTCGGATCGGGATACACGTTTTACCTCCAGGTTTTGGAAGAAGTTTCAAGAGGAGATGGGTACCAAACTTCTCATCAGTACCGCTTATCACCCGCAAACGGATGGTCAGTCCGAGAGGACCATACAGACTCTTGAGGATATGTTGCGGGCTTGTGTTATCGATTTTGGTGGTAGTTAGGATCGTCACTTACCGTTAGTCGAGTTCTCGTATAATAACAGTTATCACAACACGATTGGAATGCCACCATTTGAGATGTTGTATGGTAGGAGGTGTAGGACACCAGTCTGTTGGGGTTCCATTGGTCAGAAACAGTTGGATAGTTTGGAGGTGGTTGAGGCTACGACTGAGAAGCTTGATAAGATTAAGTCTTTTATGAAAGCCGCTCAGGATCGTCAAAAGTCCTATGCGGATAAAAAGCGAAGACCTACTGTGTTTGAGGCTGGGGATCGGGTTATATTGAAAGTTTCTTCTTGGAAGGGTATTATTCGTTTTCGTAAGAGGGGGAAGCTTCGTCAGAGATTCATTGGTCCGTTCCGTATATTGTCCCGTGTTGGTGAGGTAGCGTATAGACTGGAGTTGCCCGATGAGCTCGCGGGGATTCATCCTACTTTCCACGTGTCCCGTTTGAGGAAATGTTTAGCTGATGAGGAGGCCCATGTGCCTCTTGATGATATTGAGCTTGATAGTAAGCTGAACTACGTTGAAGAGCCTATCGTTATTCTTGACCGTCAGCAAAGGCATTAGAGAAATAAAGTGGTTAGTCAAGTAAAGGTGCAGTGGAGGCAACGTAGGGGTTCCGAGGCTACTTGGGAGTCCGAAGACGAGATGATGAAACTCTATCCGCAGTTGTTCCTGTCCCATCGGGATTCAGGGATGAATCCCATTGTAAGGGGGTGGACTTGTAACGCCCATTAATTTTCGGTTCAAGGATTCGAAGCTTGTAAAGTATGTATATTTCTCGAGATTTAACCGACATTTCTCGTAAACCTTCTCGTCATCCCGGTACGTTAAAACATTTAACTTTTCCACCAAGATGTTAATTCTTTAAAATTTGAAGGGCTAGATGTGAAAAATTTTTATAACATAAACCAAACCCAAACCCCATTTCCCCCTCCTTGTCCAATCGGCATATTGCAGCCACCGCCCCCCCCCCCCCCCCCTGCGATTTTCTTCATTCCAACCAAGGTTTGGGCATAAAACATCAATTGAAGGTTAGTTCTATGATTCCCCAAGTCTTTTACACCTTAATTGATCTTTATATCACTCGTATTGATCGTTAAATTGCGTGTTGTGGGCTTACCAGGCGGCTGTCAATTCTAACCTTTTCGGGACTGTTTTGGTTGAGGCTTTTGCACCAAAATCCTCCTAGGTATGTCTAGTATATATCATACTTAAAAATCATGTTCATTGGTGTTTGTTAGATTGGTCAACTAGTTGGTAGTTTGAAAGATTGTGTTAGGTTGACTAGAATTGTTGATTGTTGCGTTTAACGCGAGGGTTGAAGTGATAATGACCAATTCAGCTCGGGTTAACTTGGTTTGATGTACGGGCTGTTGAAAAATCATTTTTATAAGTTATAGGGCTGAATTGGTTGTCGGTTACTCAAATGGGTAGGTACAACACGCAATTACGTTTATTGAATAGTTGGTGCGTTGTACTTGCGAGTTACCGACCCATTTGACTCGTGCGTTGTACTTGTTGGCTGTGAATTTATCATATTGGGTCCACACGGGGCTGAGTGGATGTTAATGGCCTAAAAGACTCTTAAACGCGCATGTTAGTGTCACCTAGTGCTTCCGGGGGTAAATTGGGAATTCTTTATTCCCGGGAGTATCTAAGGGTCGTGTGGTGTATGTAAGGCCCCGGGGGCTGTTACGATTGAGTTTGATGAGGTTGAGGCTTTAAGTAATTCGAACCATGATAGAACGTCTCGTAGGATAAACGAGTCCTTTCGATGTCATTAGTGATGTTTGAATGTAAACCGATAGGTGTTTGAGTTTTGGGATTACTTAGGGGTCCTCTAGATTATGGTGAAATCGTGCCTTGTGTTAGGTGAGTTCATGATGCCCTTTTTTACTCTTTTTATGTTTTTGGGCTAGCATGCACACCTATGCGATTTTGCTTGATGAAACGTTTAAGCTATTTTATATAGGCTTACTTGTATAGGGTAGGCCTTGGGATGATGTTATAGTATGTTGGCATGTATTATTGTATGGCCAATAATTGGCGATGTTTATCAGTCGTTATCGACTAAGGATGTTATGTATGCCTACTTTGTGTTTGCATACGTTGGATGAGATGTTACGTGTTTGGGTTGTACGTGTGCTCGACCCTGATGTTGTTACTTGGATGTTTATATATATATAGGGAGGTACTTATAAAGATGTTTATATATATATATATATAAGGATGATTATTTATTGATGATGATGGCCTAACTGATGTATCCCATTTATTTTTAAAATCCTTGGAATGACTATTATGATTATTAATTATTGATGTTATTTATTAAAACTTGAACTCACTCAGCTCAAGCTGACTTTGTGTGCATGTTAGTGTGAGTTTCAGGTTAGGAGGAGGATACCTTACCGCTTGGACGTGCACGAAGCTACTTGGACGGTGAAGGGCATACGTGGATGGAAGATTTAAATATTGAACATTTTTTTTAAAGTTTTATCAAATACATTTAAATTGGTTTTGGGCATAATTCCCGGGTTTTGGGAACTTATTTTATTAATTATGGTTTTCCGCTGAATTATACTCTGAATTGGTTGTTTTAATGGAATGAACGGTTTTCAAGTTTAAGTATTTTTATAAGTATTATGGATGAATACCAACTGTAGGATTCCCGAGATTCGGGGTCTTACATGTGGTGGGGAAGATTCTTATAAATTGTGCTGTTTCAGGTCCTTTAGATGTGATTTTAATGAAAAAATTCAGGTAGTTAAGAGACAAACTAAAAAAGTGGGTAACGGATTGTAAAATTAAGGAAGGTGAAACTTACAAATTTTTAAATTAGAAAAAAGAAGATTTTGAGTTACTTATGGAGGAAAGGGATCTTGAGAAGGATGAGGTGTGGGTGTGGGAACAATGTAAAAATGGTATAGAGGATATTGAGGCTTTAGGGGCTAAAGATTTAAAACAAAAATCCAGAGTTAAATGGGCGTCCTTCGGTGATGATAACACGGCCTTCTTTCATAGTATGGTTAATGGGAGGAAAGTTCAAAATGCTATTCCAGGATTAGAGATTGACGGAGAGTGGATTTCTAAACCGACTTTGATTAAGAAACATGTTTACAAGTTTTTTAGAGAGCACTTTCGAGAAAAATTCAAAATTCAGCCAGAGTTGGAATGTGAAGGGATTAGAACCGTCCCTACGGACCTTAAAGATAGTTTGGTGGCTCCTTTTTCTAAAGAGGAAATCAAGTCCGCGGTGGTTGATTGCGGGTCGGATAAAGCTCCTGGATCAGATGGTTTTAATTTTAAGTTTGTAAAGAAATTTTGGGGTTTGCTGGAGAATGGCTTTTATAATATTCTTGTAGCCTTTCATGAGTCTGGGGTTATTAGTTCTGGTTGTGGATCCTATCATGCTCATTGGGATTATTAGTAAAGTGATTTCTAAAATCCTTGCTAATCGTCTCAAAAAGGTGTTGGGGGTGTTGATTTCTGAGTCTCAGTCAGCGTTTCTCAAAGACAGGTTTATTTTGGTTGGGTATCTCATTGTTTCTGAGCTGGTGGATTGGTTGAAGAAAAAGAATAAGAAGGCATTCCTTTTGAAGATAGATTTTGAGAAGGCATATAACAACGTTAGTTGGAATTTTCTAATTAATATTATGCTTCAGATGGGCTTTCCTAACCAGTGGTTTTGTGGGTTAAATGGATTTTGGTTTCGGCTAGGTTGGCAATTCTAGTGAATGGGTCGCCGACTTTCTAATTTAATTGTGAAAAGGCGCTCAAACAAGGAGATCCTTTGTCCTCTTTTTTATTTCTAATCGTGATGGAGACTCTTTCTTGGATGTTGAATAAATCTATAGAGATAGGGGAATTGCCAAGGATTCGCATTTCGGACATGGATATCACTCATCTTTTTTATGCCGACGATGCTCTTATTGTTGGCGAGTGGTCTCGGGAGAATTTGGAAAAAATAGCTCTGGTCCTTCGGTGCTTTTATTTGTGTTCGGGTCTTAGAATTAATTTACATAAGTCCAACTTGTTCGGAATTGAAGTCGAAGACGACAAAGTGGATGACATGCGAGCCGTGGTGGGGTGTAGAAGGGGATTGTTTCCTTTTGATTATTTAGGGATCAAAGTTGGGGCAAACATGAATCGCATTGGCAATTGGTTTTCTGTTATTAATGTGGTGGAGAAGCGGCTCGTCTCGTGGAAGTCTAGACTTCTATCTATTGTAGGAAGAGTAACTCTTATAAGATCAGTTTTAGAGAATCTTCCCATTTATTATTTCTCGCTTTTCAAAGCTCCTTCGGCGGTGATTGAAAAGTTAGAAGGTATTATGAGACGTTTTTTATGGGGAGGATCTAGTGAAGAAAAAAAGATCAATTTGGTTGCTTGGGAGAGAGTGGCGAGGCCAAGGAAATTTGGTGGGTTGGGTTTAAGTCGATTAAAATATACTAATGAAGCTCTTCTACTTAAATGGAGTTGGCGGTTCAAAAAGGATGGGAATTGTTTATGGAAGAAACTCATTGCGGCACGTCATGGTGGTACTCGAAGTTGGTCCTTCTTACCGCTAAGGTTGGCGGCTCATGGATGGTGGAGAGAGATAGTGAAGATCGGGGAGCGTTCGATTGTTAATTGTTAAAAACTTAATAGTTTCTTGCATGGCATCGCTAGGGATGGTGTAAACTGTGACAATTGAGACAAAACCAGGTACACCCTAATATACGGTTACCGATTAAACGCGTATTACGTATCGACGAACGATTAACCGAACGGGTATGGTTATGACCCAGATATCCCGAGGGGCCATCTATAAGTGATATACGTTTAATATAAGCCAATATAGTAATATTATGGCCTTAGTTCGATAGCAAAACAGTTAAACGAAAACATGCTCGTTTAACTAGTCGCTGTAGATTTAAATGCGAAAGAGAATCACAAAACAAGCATTGTATCATCCATTAAGCCGAAAAAGATTTACAAAACACTTAGTGGGAATGTTTTAAGCAATCCGTGAAAATATTTTCGATTTTTACAAACGTATAGTATGTTTTTATAAATTTATATAAAAATAGCCGAAAAACACTCGTTTTTGCGCTGTTTGTCGTACCCGTATGTTTTTCGCGCAAAAAACCGAACCCGAAATAACTTTGGACTTTGGTTTTCGCGTACGAGCTTGTAGATCCAGAAAATTGGCTCAAAATGAGCCCAAAGTGAGCCCAAATGTCTTCTGGCCGCAAAGGGGTAACCCCCCCCCCCAAGGTTCCTTTATATTAATTAACAAATGTGAGATATTTTTTGCATCCTAATCAACAAAATTATGGAATTTCTCTCCTTGTTCTTCAACAAAACTCAAGAAACCCTATGTATTTTAATTAATTTCATAATTTTTAACTTATTTTAATTATGTTTAATATCATATAAGCATGGTTTAATTGCCAAAAATCATTCCTAACCATGTAAAAATCCTAAAAATGTTCCATAAACATGTTGTGATCATACACATGGCTAGGAACCTGGTTTGATAGTTTTTATGGCCATAAACACGGATTAGAGGGTTTATACGGCGTTTTTACGGTTCAAAGGTTCGATTTTATACCCTAGCCAAAACCCTAAGTTAAGAGGCTGCCATGTTGATGAAACTTGCTTGTTTTGTGATATAGGACCTGTATCTAGCTTTCATAGAAATACAAGAACCCGAAAACTTGATTAGAAGGACGAAAACGAACCAAAACCGCTAAGGTAATACCGAATCACTTGATTACAGGCTGTTTAGGTTAAGGTTGTGATGTGCATATTTTTAGGTCATGAAATTTTTCAGGAACATCAGTGACCATTTTTTTGAGTCCCTGTTCAAATTTGGTAATTTTTCAACCATCCGAGAATATTTGGCAAATTTATTACCTAATTGGGGAGTTTATTTGGGAAAAATAGTTAAAATGCTTGAAAAATTATGAAATTTTGTGGGAAACTCGGATTTGGTATATTATGATCACATATGAAATTTGGGGTCATTTGGAAAACCCTATGTATGTTTTATACATTTGCGTTTATTTGAGTTTTCGTAGTCGCTTTTGGCTCAAAAAGAATATTTGGCAAAGTTTTCAAAGTTTGGAATTTTTCCAGGTTGTTTTGTGGTATATTCTGGTCACTCAGAAATTTTAGTGGATATTTTGGAAATCGTTTGGTATAAACGGATGATTTTCAAGCTAAATATAGCAGATAAAATGAATTTTTATAAATTAATAAATCAGTAAATAAATTCAGAAATATTTTTATAAAAATCTACACATTTTAATTGATAAATGACTAAATTTTCATAATTTAATGATTAACGGATAATTAATTGTGCTAATTTAAAGATTAAACAAATTCAATTCTGATAAAAACCGACGAGTTCGTGATTAACGAACCTGTTGGAATATCATAACATCAAAAGTGATCAAAAATTATATTTTTGGATTAATTAAGTAAAAACGAACTTTTTGTGAGAAATCTGGACAATTTGGATAAATTATGCGCATTTTTCTCCAAATTAAGCTGAATAAATTGAAACGAGCCCCATAGCGAATCCAGGACCCCAATGTGTGATCTTTCTTTATAAATTAATCATTTTATCGACCAACACATTTACCTGAGCTTACATCCCCATAACTGTTTTCTGACTCATAAACGAACAACTTGGCCCAGCTGGGGAAACGGGGAAACTGAGCCAAGTTCGGTTTTATATATTAGACATTGAACAATATCACAACCTAAGCCTATTGACCCTTTTTGGGCGTAACAGCTATACCCAGATTAGATATACAACCTAGTTTAGTATTGAGATTATAATAAATTAAAATATTAATATAATTATAATATTGATTATAGGGACTAGTGATAGCAAGTCAAGTGAACTACGATCTGACGCACTACTGTATACCGACTAAACCGTGAGTTTCATGACCCCACTTTCTGAGCTACTTTACAAACTTTTGGGGTGAAAAGCATGTTTGCTAATATCTATATACATATCTGAAACGTATGATGATGTGAATTATCTAAGTGCTAACACATGAAAGTCCCCACTAACACAGTGATTAACTTCGAGCTGGTGGCTTATGAATAGTACTATTGGTTTGACAAACCCAGGCGGGGCCAATATGGTTCGCTAAGACATTATCCCATTTGCACATGTCCATAATCATACAAACCGGCTATGTAGTGTTAGGCATGGCTACTTGGGGCATAATGTGGGCGGAAGGGGAGCCACAATGGTTGATTGCGCGTGGGAAATGGAGGCACGCAGCACGTACAAACAGTCCAGGCTTCACTTTAGCTTAGTATAATTACATCACATATACATATACATATATATATATATACATACTTACATACGTATATACAAATTATGACTTGTGATTACGCATATTTGTTTTCTTGAAACTCGCGAAACTCACAAATTCGTGTAGTTGACCCATGTTAAACGTGTTTTTAAGGTGTGGTACCGAAGTTGGAAAATCCGTGATGTTGTGCTATCTATTATTGAATGTGGTCGATGCGGTGTGAATAGACGCAAGGGTACTAGTACGAGTGGAATAGCTTACGAACATATTTTGTTGTAACACCTAGTTTGTAAACGAAGATAGATTAATATAATATATTGTAAATTAGTTTGTAATGTTTCTTTATAAACAATTTGGTTGATACCAGAGGTGTCTGTTACATTCCCGTTTTACACTTCCGCATTGTGCTAGTTGGGGTGTGACATAAACATTAGATTTTGGTTTGACCCATGGCTCTCAGAATTTCCTTTAAGGTGCATGTATCCTAATATTTTTAGATTGGAATCTCAAAAATGGTGCAGCATGGCGGATAGAGTGAGTCTCCAAAATAATGATCAGGTCATGAAATGGGCTTGGCGGCAAGATCCTAGATCATCGGTAGAGCTGGATGAGTTATTTAGGCTTCTGTCCAATATATATGAGTACGACTGGGCCGCTGGATGTGTTAAATGGATTTGGGCTGGATCAAAAGATGACATATTCTCGGTTTCTGCTGCAAAATAACTTATTATTGCTAGTCGATAATATGAACCCTTTTTTAAGTTTAAATGGGATGGGTGGATGTCGATCAAGTGTAATGTGTTAGCGTGGCGAGGCGGAGCAGAACGGGATTCCTACTAAAATTGCTTTAAATAAGCGAGGGTAGTTGTACGTTTTGTGAATCGCATCAGGAATCCGCTAATCATATTTTCACAGGTTGTATTTTTGCAGCTGAGATATGGGATAGGATTGCCATGTGGTGCCGTTTGGATCCTATTTTCGTGTTTGAAGTTCGGGATATTCTTGTGTTAGCGAAATGTTTAAAGAAGTCGAAACTCAACAAAAGGGTGACTCATTGTATAGTGGTTACGACCTTATGGAGTATGTGGAATGCAAGAAATGAGAAGATTTTTCAGGATAAAGAGGCCATAGCTTTCGAGGTGGTGTCCAAGATTAAATTTTGTTCGTATTTTTGGATTTGAAATAGGTCTAGATTTAAATCTAAAATGAAGCAATTGGTGTAAATATCCTTTTGGGTTGATGTAACTTGGTTTTCCTTGCGGCCCTCGTTTTAAGGACTTGAAGATCGTTTGTGGTTTGTGGTGAATGAAGCTTATTTTTCAAAAACGAAAAAAAAATATACTCATATATATTCTACTTTTAGAAAAGAGTTATGTGCCATTTTGGTACATGTGGTTTGACCAACTATGCAACTTTAGTACCTATACTTTATTTTATGCAAATGACTATCCCATTTTCAAAAAACTTGCATTTTTAGTACTTTTTTTTAACTCCGTCTATTTTATCAGTTAAGTCAAGGGTACTTTGGTAATTTTGTAATTTTCTTAATTTTTTTCTTTTCTTTTAAATGCCTTCCCCCCTTTTAAATGCCGGCGACATTCACCCCCACCGGAAGTCCACTGCCGGAAACTATTTCAGCTCGTCAGCGAACGCACCAGGTTTGCCAGAAATGTTCGTGAACTCCATCGTCGTCGTCGCTTCGTACTGAACCATCATAAGCCTAATCCGTCGCTGCTCGTCCTTCTCCACCGTTGTTGGATACTGTGGCGGAACCCTAGCCGCTATCATCATCGTCATCGCCACCAATTGAACCAGTAGCAGCGGCGGCAATAATCTGGTGGTTCAATTGTCAGATACTGTGTCGGATACTGTCGGATACTGTCAATTGAACCACCATGGTCGTTCTTCTCCACCATTGTTGGATACTGTGTCAGATACCAGGTTTGTCGCCACCGCTGCTACTGGTTCAATTGGTGGTGATGACGATGAAGATGACGGTGATGATGGCGGCTAGGGTTCCGCCACAGTATCCAACAACGGTGGAGAAGAACAAGCAGCGCCGGATTAGGCTTATGACGGTTCAGTACGAAGCGACGACGGCGATGGAGTTCACGAACATTTCCGGCAAACCTGGTGCGTTCGCTGACGAGCTGAAGTAGTTTCCGACAGTGGACTTCCGGTGGGGGTAAATGTCACCGGCATTTAAAAGGGGGGAAGACATTTAAAAGAAAAGAAAAAAATTAAGAAAATTACAAAATTATCAAAGTACCCTTGACTTAACTGATAAAATAGACGGAGTTAAAAAAAAGTGCTAAAAATGCAAGTTTTTTGAAACTAGGGTAGTCATTTGCATAAAATAAAGAATATGTACTAAAGTTGCATAGTTTGTCAAATCATATGTACCAAAATGACACTTAACTCTTTAGAAAAATATAATTTTATAAAGTGTGACGTATTAAATCACAAATAAATTCTTCCAAATATTCCTTTAACATCTTATGATCATCAATGATTTGTTTAGTTAATAATCTTGCCACAAACCCTTATTACTTACATACAATCTCAGGCAGTTTGTCTCATTTTCTCTCTCCCCAATAATAATAAAATAATCATAACCATCCTCTGTTTCTTCACTTTCTTTTCGTTTTCAAATTCACCTAAAAAGATCATCCCAACACATCACATGCCACCAAATCGGTGCTAATAATATCCAATTGCCGACCTAAAACCACAATGCAATCCACCAAAAACAACACCCCATATTCATTTCTGCTGCTGCTTCTTATTCCTCTGTTCTTCATTCTCTCAAATGGATCATCCACTTCAGGTAGCTTGTTTAATTTGTTAAATTAGTTAAATTTGTTTGTGGGTTTTGTCTATTTTCTGTTAATTTGATCTGGGTTTTGTTTATTTTTTGTTAATATGGCACCACTAGGGTTTTGAGATTATGTTGTCGGTAATTTTTTATTTTATTTTATTATTATTATTTTTTTTTTGCAGAGGGGCAGTATGAGCTGCTGGAAGGTTTTGGGGCTAAAAGGTTACTTGCTGATGAACAATATGATGTGAATTCATCACTTATTTTGGCTCAAAAAAGAACAACAAGAAAAGATCCACTTGATAGCTTTAATGAATACAGAGGAGGATGGAACATCAGTGAGACTCATTATTGGGCTGTAAGTTTCCTCTAATTTTTTTTTTATCTTTATTTTTATTAGGTGAATAATAATTCCAGATTTTGAATCTGATTGTTATGCTTATTTCTTATTTAATTTCAACTTTTTGTAGTGGTTTGATTCATTATTCAAATTTATAGAATAAAGTTAAATTGAAGGAATAAAAAAGTCAAAAAGATCTGAAAAGCATACATCAGTTAGGGTAGTGTTTTTTAGGGTAAAAAAGAGAATTTGATAACTTAACTTTATTGTGTGATTCATAAATTTAAATTTTTTCTAGATACCATGGTAAATCTAACCCTGTATCTTCCACATGGCCTAGACAAGCTTATCTTTCATTTTCCATGTGAAGTGAAGAACCTTTTATATCTTGGTATTCAGATTTGAATAAAAACAACATAACATTCAATGTTTCCAAATTTCATTGATGTATTTTAGTTTTTGAGAAATTATCAACTACTTAAAAATGTACACCAAGTACAATTTAAATACCAAAACTTTTGTGGTCAAAAAACCATTGAATTTAAAGTGTTTGGAACACATATAGTATTTTTATTATTGAAATGGTGTTTAGTTGGCATGTGGCAGTATGAGAAGGAGGTTGAGTAAAGGACAAGATATGTAAATTTGGTCCATCATCTTGGATTTTAAACTGATAATATTTTCTTAATCCAACATGTTGATATAATCAAGGTTATTTAAGAATCTTTGTTCCATAATATAATGTTTAGTTGTGGGAGAGTGGTTAAATATCATTTGAATAATAATATTTTTGTTCCAAATCACATGAATATATTCTAGTTAATACCCTTTCACATTGATTGGAAAAGAAACAATTATTCTCCTTTTGGTTATTAATTTGATTACCAATATTACATTACAATTTAGTCTAATGTTATGCATTGAAAGAATAGGAAGTTTACGCCTTAAAAAAAAGATAAAAAATACAAACTGGACAATTCTCAACCTGTTTACAATTTGTATTTTGTCTATTTATAAGTTAATGGGTCGAAATTGGCACCTCTGATTATGGAAAACCTGATGTATATATTTATGTTAAAATTTTTGTTTTGGACTTGTAATTTAAAAAAAACAAATTATTGAATGCAGTCTGTGGCGTTTACTGCTGTCCCGTTCTTTGCTATGGCTGCTGCATGGTTTGTGTTATTTGGATTGTGCCTAGCGGTTATTTGCCTCTGCTACTGTTGTTGTGCACGAGAACCGTATGGTTATTCACGACTAGCTTATGCCCTTTCCCTTATTCTTCTCATCCTCTTCACCATCGTCGCAATGTTTGTCTCTCTCTCTATACACACACACACACACATATAGGGTGGGGCTAATTTGAAAACCAACTTGTAACAATCAAATTTTTATTTTTTAACACAATGTAATATATGTTATTATCATGACATAGAAAACGTCGCTGGCGAGATGTGACATATGTAACACGCGCATAATTATTTTTGTTACACCATGTGTAACATTGGTTAATTTTTTTTATTTTTAGTTATTTGTTACTGGACGCATAATAACATATACTAGATTGTGTTAAGAAATTTGATTGGTACACTGGGTTTCCAATAGTTTTCTCAACTCAAGTGGGTTTCCAAATTTAGTTTTTCTTTTTAACTTTAGTTTTGAGTTTCTAGTTTGTTTGCAATTTTTTTCGCCGTTTCATTTACTTTAGAGAACCGGTATATTAAAATAAACTCGTGATTTTCGAAAAATAGAAAAATACAAGCTATATCTTCTAAAGAATAAATCGTCTTTGAAAAGTTTAATTACACTTCTTGTGAAGATGGATTTCACTTCTTTGTTTCATTTTTGCAAGAGTGATGGCTTATTCTAAAAAAAGGTTGAATTTCCGACCCATTTTCTTACAAATCGGTGGATTTGGATGGGTCTAATAAAAAATTTAGCTACTAAAGCAAAGGGTCAAATAGACGAAGCAAGTCAAACAACTTGATATCTGTCCAAATATTCTTTAATGCGCATACAAGTTCGTAAATTGCTTAATTTAAAGATTTGGTTTGTGATGGTGTAATCATATTTAACACACTAGTTATTTATTTATTGAAATAGTGAACAAAAACAATTTTAAAGGTCAACCTGTACTACAAATGGGTTGTTTCAACCCGAACCTGTTTTGACCTGTTTTCCAACCTGCCCCAGTTTTCAATCTTGCTACCTTAATTTGTAACAAAAAAGTCAAATACATGGTCAACCCTTGCATTGAAATCAGGTTATGACTATACACGTAAACTAATGGATCTGCTTGTATCTTTTCAGTGTTGGATGTGTTATTTTATACACGGGTCAAGGGAAGTTCCACAATAGTACAACCAAAACGTTGGACTATGTTGTAGATCAGGCAAACACAACTGCACAAAAACTTAGGAATTTGTCTGATATTCTTGCTTCTGCAAAGAAAGTAGGGGTGGCCCAGGTGTTCTTGCCCGTTAATGTCCAATCAGACATTGATGAGATTCAAACAAAGCTCAACTCATCATCTTATGAGCTTTCTGATAGAACGGAAGATAACAAAGATGACATCCAAGAGGGCCTAGATAGAGTGTAAGTATATCAGATGTTATAAGTACATAATATTTAAAAAATGATATAACAAATGTATCATAAAATTGATTAACATTATGTGTATTTGCAGGCGGTTGGCCCTTATTATTCTATCCGCTGTGATGCTCTTCTTAACATTCCTTGGATTTGGTAAGCTTTCTTTTGTTCCTTTACGTTGACAAAGTTTGCTTTTAGTTATTGTTTTTTGTATTTCTTTTTACTAATTTGATATTTGTAATTTCAAATGGACGGGTCGGGTAAAGGTAAGGGTGTGCACGAAACCGAAATAATCGATGCAAGCAAAGTACCAAACCGAAATAACCGAATCCAATAAAAAACCAATGGTTTGGTTTTATGTTTTTTTGGTTTGATTTCGGTTTTGCTATAAACCAAAAACCGAAAAAACTGAAAAAGTCGATTTTAAGTTATTTATAAGAAATAAATAATTGTGCAGCCCAAAAAATTTAGATCCTGATGTACTTTTGAATTGATAATTAATCATTAATTAACAAAAACAATAAAAAGTTTAGGCCCATATTCATTATGTTTGGCCATATTATTTGGCCCAAATCTTCAAGCCCAAAAGATAAAATCAAAAAAACCGAAACCATTGTGAAAATCGAAAATCCGAAACCAAACGGTTTTAAAAAACCCAAAACCATATTTTGGGTTTTGGTCCGGTTTGACCCCAAAAACGATCCATGCACAACCCTAGGTAACGGGTCAAGTCTGGTAATATTTCACTTTTTGAAGCAATTTGACCTACTTTTTGTCTAATATTTTTTTCTTTTATTTTTAATATATAAATAGATAGGGCATGCTATCTGAACCCTACGTCTTTTAAGCACAGGGTTCAGATAGCATGCCCTATCTATTTATATATTAAAAATAAATAGATAGGGCATGCTATCCGAGTTCAGGTAGGATGGTGTAGATGGAAAGCAGCCACAGGTATATTGTGCGACAAGAGTTTCCCGACTAAACTAAAGGGAAAATTCTATAGGGTGGCAGTTAGACCTGCAATGCTATATGGAACAGATTGTTGGGCCATCAAGAAGGTACAAGTGCGGAAGATGGAGGTAGCAGAAATGAGAATGCTACGTTGGATGTGTGGGCACACAAGGCTAGACCGAATAAGAAACGTTGTGTTTCGCGAGAGATTAGGGGTGGCGAACATAGCAGACAAGATAAGAGAGGGGAGATTGAGATGGTTTGGACATGTAAAGAGAAGACAGACGACGAATCCTGTTAGATCCGTAGAAAACATTACTATAGAGGGGAGGAGGGGTAGAGGACGACCGAAATTGACTTGGGATGAGAGGATTAGGCATGATTTGATAGACCTAAACCTCTCCGAGGACATGGTTGAGGATAGGAATTCGTGGAGAAGTAGAATTAAAGTTAAGGATTTTTAGAGAGAATTGAATACCTTAGGGCTTAGACTTAACTTATTTAGGTCACATACCATAATGGTATTTCCCTTACATATATTATTATTATTATTATAATTATTATTAGCTTTTATATAGCTGTTAAAATGTGATCTTATTATTAATATTATTATAATTAGTAGTAGTTTTTATATAACTGTTAAACTTTGATTTCCTTTATTTTGCTTCATACACATGTACTTAGAGCCGAGAGTCTCTCTGGAAGCCACCTCTTTATTCCTTTGGATAGAGGTACGGTGTGCCTACATCCCACCCTCCCCAGACCCTACTTATAGCTTTGCTGTCGGTGGGATTTTACTGGGCATGATTGATTGATTGATTGATATATATAAATAAATAGAGTTTGTAATAGATGGTTAAAAAATTTAATTTATATTAGTGTAAACCAATATTTATAATTAAATGACTTAGCGCGCGCGCGTATGTGGGGGGAGGGGGGTGGGGCAATATAAATATGCTTTGGGAGACTTTCTACCTGTCTGACCCGATTAATCTGTTTATTTTTGTTTACTTCTTAGCTAATCTGTTTTGCTTTCACCTCTTGACCTGTTAGTGATCAGACATCACCTAAAGAAATGGGTTCAATTTGATGTGTACTAATTTCTTTAATTCTAATATCTCCTTGCAGTGTTTTCAATCTTTGGCATGCAATGTATGGTTTACACGTGAGTGACATAATAATTTTATATATTATGCACTGAAATTATCTGTTTTCTTACATTATGTTTTTAAATCATCTCAGCCTGGTCATACTCGGATGGATTTTCGTGACGGGGACGTTTATATTGGCCGGAATTTTCCTCCTTTTGCACAAGTTTCGTTTTTTTGCATTTGGCTTTTAAGCTTACTATTACTTGTCTAATAAAAAAATGTCAAAATGAGGTTTGGCTGGTCCCACTGGTTAGCAGGGTATTGGTGAGACCAGGTAGTTATTGTTTGATATTTACCGATAACCATGGTGTTGTTGTGGTTAGTGTGACTGCAGACACTTGTGTATCAATGACCGAGTGGGTTGATAACCCGACGGCTCACACAGCTTTAGACGACATTCTTCCGTGTGTCGATAATGCAACGGCTCAAGAAACTTCATTGAGGACCAAAGAAGTGACTTCTCAACTTGTTAATGTCATCAACCAAGTCATCACTAATGTCACTAATATAAACTTCGCCCCAAATTTTACTCCTCTCTACTTCAATCAGTCTGGGCCCGCAATACCCCTCCTTTGCAACCCATTTAAGCCCGATTACACAGATCGGACTTGTGACCCTAAAGAAGTCTCATTGAGCAATGCCACACAGGTAAAGTTCATATTAGGGGTGTGATCTTTTAACACGACATGAACCCAACGTGAAATTTGTGGGTTTGAGTTTAGTGTAAACGGGTTCGGGTCTGTTTTGGGTTGAACCCCTGAATCTGTTTAGCTAAACGGGCCGTTTCAACCAGGAGGGTTGACCTGTTAAACCCATTTTTAGTATTTTGTTTCTCAAAATGTATTTTTTGTCATAAACCATGTTGGTTGGATATTTTATGCCAACATTTTAAACTTTAAAAAGAAATCACATAATTTTTCACTATTACAATGTAAATATTTTGGCTACCATTTGTATTCTTTCCTGTAAATTTGTAATTTTTTAAGTATAATTTGCAAAATGAAAAAAAAATCAGGTTAAACGGGCCGTGTTCATGCAGCCTGTTTTGTTTTTGCGTCCATGCTGTGTTCGGGTTCGTTTTCATGGGTTCGTTTGGGTACATAAGTCCGGCACAATTTCCGTGTTCGTTTTGTTTTCGCGTCTGTTTTCAGGTTTGTCAGTTTTTCGGGTTCGCATCGGTTAGACCCGCCAACCCACTAATGTGGCCCGCTAGCGTTTATAATTCATAGTATTTGTTATATTTAACACATTGACTATGGTTCACCCAGCCCGATAACACATTCTTTATTGGTCGCCAGGTGTACAGTCAATTTGTTTGTCAAGTGTCACCGAGCGGGATCTGCACCACCACGGGCCGCCTGACACCCGACTTCTACAGTCAAATGTCAGCTGGGATAAAAGTAAGCTATGGGCTGTACCTTTACGGGCCTTTTCTGGTTGAGCTTCGGGACTGCACGTTTGTGAGACAAACATTCACAGACATCACGCGTGACCACTGCCCGGGTCTGAGGCGGTACAGCAACTGGATTTATGTTGGGCTATTGATGGTCTCGTTGGCGGTGATGCTGTCGCTTGTGTTTTGGGTTACTTATGGAAGAGAAAGAAGGCATCGCGCGTACACGAAACGCTCATTGTGAGAACACATGGTGATAAGGGTATGTGAAAGTTGAGGTGATGTTTGTGAATAGTTGTGATGTGGAGTATGGAGAGAATGTGGTTGTGGTTGTGGTTTTGTTTGGGTTAATCGTGTTAGATTGTTTGTAGTGTGTTTGTTATGGTATTTTATTTTGGAGTTATCATTTTTATTACGATATATATGAAACCTAGTTATGAGTTATGACGGTATTTTAATGGTTCAGAATTTGGGTTGTGGTATAAAACCCAACCCCGAACTGTTTTGACCCATCAGTCATAGGCTAAAAAGGATAATGCATGAGGATCGTAAACTACTCTTGTTAAGTTATTCAGATCATATTTAATATTACAAAGTATTTAAATTACATCAAAATAGAAGGTAAGCGTTCTAGCAAGCTACGCCGCTACCCCTTTTTGAATTGCAAAATCCAATCTTTTAAAACTATATTTAAATGTTAAAATGAAACAAAAGTTAGTGATTTGTTTGGGTGGAAGTTTGGTTTTGATCGCTTAATAAATGAGCAAACATGCATTGTGATAAAACCCCATACCTAAAGTTAACATCATATAACCCAATTGAGACATTGTGGAATAGGGTAAACCCCTTTTAATGTCTTTTTAAGCAAGAGTTAAAGTAGCTTCGAAAAAAACTGTTATTATCCCTATCAAATAGATCAAATTCATTATGTGGGGTATGACTATGAAAAGAGGCATAAATCGAGCTACAAGAAAAATTCCCGCAACTACCATCATCGCAACATGTATAAGAGCCGAAATAGGAGTCGGTCCTTCCATTGCATCAGGTAACCATACATGAAGGGAAAATTGTGCAGATTTAGTAATCGCACCGGCAAATAATAATATGAATAGATTTTGAATTATGTTTTAGCTACATAGATACTTTTTACAATTCTTCTAGAGTTGATTTGGTATTTAAAACATATAATTTAACATGTTAATGAACTTTGCAGAACAATGTTAATGTACTTTTTTCTTTTCTTTTAAATTTTTTACAGGTGTCATATAATAAGCTACGATAACGATATTTATTATTATTATTATTATTTTGTTTAGATTTGATATTGCATTTCAAGACATTAACGCCAGTGGACCCATGCAAGATACTTAATTGGAAGCAGCTCCACTCATGATAGATCATCCGTCGACGTGTAGTGCGATTATAATAACCCTAACCTAACCAAACCATGGTTATATAATCCCACCATACCTACATAACCAATGCAATGCATTATCCACTTATTAATTAACCCCCAAGCTTCCAACTAATTGCATCCCATACCCTCACAATCCCATCCCTATATATTCACCCTAGAACGAGAACTATGTTTGCCCGACTGACTCAGTGGCGGTAATGGGTGTCCGGGATACCTCTTAACTTTCTCCGAAAAATGTCATTTTATGTATCATACCACAAAGCTTTAAGACCAGTCATTTTCATGTAACAAAATTATTTCTTGATTAGAATAACAATTCTATTGAATTTTTCTTCTAAATCCGGTCTTAATGGCAACATCTTCTAACAAAACGACACCATCCAGGATCGTTCCGGTGAACCTTCATAGTTTATCGTCAACAATGCCATCACCGTCGAAATTTTCAATATCACGTACACCGAACCGGTCGAAGCCGGTGTCTCCTCGAGATCGAAAACAAACCGGAAGGAATAAGAAGACGTGCATGTGTTCGCCCACGACGCATCCAGGATCCTTTCGGTGTAATTTACACAAAAATAATTGCAATAGTAGCCGCTCGAACAGACTAAATGCTCGTAGGTCCGCGATGACTAACTCGCTGGTGCGAATCATTACGGCAGAAGGAGGTGATCTGGTTAGGAGAGCTCTAGCCGCCTTGATTAGGCCGTCTTCGCACCATCAGAGGCGCAGGTCAGCGTTCGAACCCAGACCTAGCCGTTTGTCGTTAATGTCTAAAGCGGATGACTTGTAACCTTCCTTGAGGTTTTGTGCTACATACGTGATCTGCTTTTCAAATTTGAAGATATTAAATGGATTTTAAAGAGGATGAAGATGATCAGCAACTAATAATAAGTTATCATGAATAATGAGTATTCCAAAACGGTTACAAGGAAGATAAATGGGCAATGCAGCAACCTCGTTTGAAAAGATCCTACCAAAAACAAAGTTTTGGGTCTTAGGGGCTGAAATATTACTATATGCACAACACACTGAACCAAATGTGCAAGCAATCGAATCGAATGGTTTGAAAGAAAGTATCCGTTCTGTTGTACACAGCACACATATGATATAGTCTGTGTGTTTCCAAAGTATCCGTTCCGTTGATATCTCCAAGATTAGCTTAATAGTTGTAACAACTCAAATCTGAATTAGTGCAAAACAACTTCAAAATTCAATTCGTAGTTTCCTATATAATTCTTAGTTGTGACTGGTCTGTGTTACTCTTTTGTGCTGGCCGGGCTCGCCTGGCCTCTGGAACTAGCTCGTTGACTCAAATATAAATGTAGTTTATAATTAGTATATATTTTATTTGTTGTCCGTGTCTAGCAATCGGCCCTCGTGCTCTCAATAATAGCATACCGCAATTTAAGGAAAAGGATTTAGAGGCAACAACATCCGGTCACTTCTTCTGGCTAGCACAGTTTTATCTTGTGTTGGATTGAACCAGACTATAAATTATAAGTGACGAAATTATAACGTAGTGCGATCAGGGTGGTCCTACGCCAACAGTGTTATATAACTATATGTGCCGGCCACATGTTCGGTTGATCATATGGAAATTTTCAGGCCCTAACTCTGATAAACAATGTTAGTGCAAACGTCTACTTTTCTGAACTTCACGTACACACTGCCTTAGTGTAAACACTTGTGCTGGCTAACTCGATCCGGCCGTATAGTTGCCCTTGATACATGCTTTAATTATTGTCTAGATCAAGTATGACAAACATTAAATACACATGTTTTGATAAAAAAAAAGGTTAAACTTTTCTTTACAAAAGACCAGATTCTTGCAATATCTTTGACGACTATGCCATGATGACATGCTCCAGAGCATATGTTTAACATAAGAGAGCATGAAACGAGACATTATGTCTCCACAATGTTCACATTAAATAATGGCTACCTCCTTTGGGTATAAATACTCCATTCGAAAGGGAAAGCAGCATTTAATTTTGTTGCATTCATTTTTTAGATTATCTTTCGATCTATAGAAATATCATCGATGCTCAGTCACAAGGTCCAACCCTTGTGGTTGATCGGGACAGATATGAGACATTTATTTGCCTATATTTTCACTAAATGAGCCAGAAATTGGTGTAAAACATGCCAAGTTAATTCGATTACATGATTAAAGACTAGGCCGAAGAACACAAGGTGAATGTGTAGAAAATTGGCTATCAAAACACCACTCCTCCACGGTCACACTCCAACACACTTGTATGTGTAACGGCGTTTCCTTACGCTATGTTCCAAACTTATGGAGAGAAAAGAAAAGAAAGTAGAGAAAATCAAAAGAAGGCGTTTCAGGTTGTTCTTTTTCTTCTTTTTTTTTAAAACAAAAAGGAAGAGAAAGGGAGACTAAAATGATTGTATTTCTTTTCCTTTCAATTGAGAATAATTAAAGAGAAATAAAAGTAGAAAATATTTTATCAAACTCAATATAATTAAAATTACCATGTTGCTCTCACAATAAACCTAATACGTCGCTCATCATCACAAAACTCCAACGTTGTGACGCATTAAGCATACAGACGCCAAGCCTGCTTCTCAAAGCTTGTTTCAACATTTTTTTACTAGGTATTTTGAATTGAATTTCTTACACTTTGTTTTGATTGATTATATATATATATATATAGAAAATGGTTCAAATAAGAATAAATAGTTTCCTAGAATGATAAGAACCAATATATTTTTGACATTTGGCATTAAAACCAATGGTAAAAGAATAATTCTAGGAAATTATGTCGGTTATAATGGTGAAAGAATAATTATAGGAAACTATGTCAGTTTTTGGTAATTTTAAATCTCAACCCTTGGATCCCCTAATCTAATGGCCCATAATTATTCTTACCATTCCTAGGAAACATTGTCTTTTTACAATAACCTATATATATATATATATATATATATATATATATATATATATATATATATATATATATATATGGGATGAGATCTAGTGAAAACTCATTTTAAAGAGAAAACTTAAAAACTCCAAAAAACTACTAAAAAACTATTTTTAATTTTTTTTAAAATTCTCTTTTGAAGCTTTCTTTTTTACCATTATTCTTATATGTTGTTATTGGTTTAAAAAAAAAAAAAAAAAAAAAACCTTGTCGGTAACCTCATCGGTATAGTGCGCATGTGTAATAGTGTACATTGCATATATGCAAAACTGTTTTTATTGCATAGAATACAACAACACTAGTGCACATATTTGATACACACTATTGTATATATGCAATATAAGACTAATACACGCATCGAATACACATTAGTACATATGTGTAATACAACATTAACGCAAATATGCACCACATCGACTTTTATTTTATTATTATTTTTTTCTATATAATACAACACTACTACACATATATACAATACACAAATATTGAATACATGCAATAAAACACTATTAAACTCAAAAATACATAGTAATACACATGTGTAATACAACGGTATCGCACAGTAATACGTATGTGCATTACAGCGGTTTTTTTTTATTTTTTTTATATTTTTCGAGTGAAATATAAGAAAATATAAGAATAATGGCTAAAACAGAATTTTGAAAATATTTTTTTATTTTTAATTAAAAATAATTCTTTAGGAGTTTTTAAGTTTTCTCTTTAAAGTTGAGCTCTTGATCCTCTCCCTATATATATATATATATATATATATATATGGGGTGGGATCTAGTGAAAACTTATTTTAAAGAGAAAACTTAAAAACTCCAAAAAACTACTAAAAAACTATTTTTAACTTTTTTAAAAATTCTTTTTTGAAGTTTTCTTTTTTTTTTTTACCATTATTCTTATATGTTGTTATTGGTTTAAAAAAAAAAAAAAACCTTGTCGGTAACCTCGTCGGTATAGTGTGCATGTGTAATAGTGTGCATTGCATATATGCAAAACTGTTTTTATTGCATAGAATACAACAACACCAGTGCACATATTTGATACACACTATTGTATATATGCAATATAAGACTAATACACGCATCGAATAGACATTAGTACATATGTGTAATACAACATTAACGCACATGTGCACCACATCGAATTTTATTTTATTATTATTTTTTCCATATAATACAACACTACTACACATATACAATACATTGAATATATGCAATTAAACACTATTAAACTCAAAAATACATAGTAATACATATGTGTAATACAACGGTATCGCACAGTAATACGTATGTGCATTACAGTGGGTATTTTTTTTATTTTTTTCGAGCAAATGGTAAGAAAATATACGAATAATGGCAACAATAAAAATTTGAAAATATTTTTTTATTTTTAATTAAAAATAATTCTTTAGGAGTTTTTAAGTTTTCTCTCTAAAGATGAGTTTTCTCTTGATTCTCTCCATATATATATATATATATGTATGTATGTATGTATGTATGTATGTATGTATGTATATATATATAGGGTAAGGATCCTAAGAGAACCCTTTGTAAATTGAGAACTTTGAGAACCATTTTGGACCACTAAAAAGCCTTTAAAAATATTTAAAAAATTATAAAACAAAAAAAAACAAAATATTTAAAAAAGTTAAAAAGCCAAAATTCTTATATTTCATTCCGGTTTCATAAAACCCTAATGATTAGATAATGAATGACATAAATAAATACAAGTGTAAACATGTCTTCGAGTATGATACATCGTTTTCGAGCAGACTTGTAATACATGGCATGCTCGAAACAAGTCTTCGAGCATACTTTACTTAGAATGTTTTCAGTAGAAAACATTCTCCTCCAGCAAACTTCAATCTTCATAACATATCCTTGCTTTGCTCGATTAAGTCCCGCGAGCAAGCATGTTCTTCTTAATCTATTCAATCTTGCCTTGTAACTTATTGTGAACAGTCTTCATCATACTCGGGTGAGAAGCTTGCTCGATATTGAACCATGCTCGAAGGTTATACTTAGAACATTTGAGATCTTTCTTTATTGTATCCATGCTCGACCCACAAATGTGCTCGGAACAGTTGGTTTATGTTGGATAGATCAAGTTGTTTGCTCGATTGGCAATCCATACTCGATGAAGAACATCCTTGCTTGACGAAGTGTAGCTTGCTCTAAGCTTTCTGTAAGGCCCCGATCCCGGTAACCCTACTTTGGTGTTGGATTTACTCATAAACACAGTTCTAAAATCAGAGTTAATTTAAACTTTCGCGGAATAATTTAAAACTTCAAACATCACATTAAAAACATTCATTTTTTGTCTTAACATACAAATTGTCTTTTCATAACATAACATAAAATAGTCATGACACTTCTTCATAGATGCCAGTCTCTTTAGCTCGTGCCATGTGTCCCTCCTCAAGCCAGCTGCCTCAACCTATCTGCCTGCGTGCATACTAAAAGTCAGCTACGCTGAGTGAGTTCTAGTTAATCAATTTAACATACAATACATTCCTATCCTTACTCATACGCGTCCGAAGATACGTATTCATACCTTACTTTGCTATTACTTCTTTCACACATACTTTATATACATGCATACGTACTTACAAACTTTCTTTCATAAAACCCGATGGTATTCCATAAGCTATTCTATCTTAAACATCTCAGATATTATAAGGGTCTGGTCCCTAACATCTCAGATATTATAAGGGTCTGGTCCCTATCATCTCAGATATTATAAGGGTCTGGTCCCTATCATCTAAGATATTATAAGGGTCTGGTCCCTATCATCTAAGATATTATAAGGGTCTGGTCCCTATCATCTCAGATATTAGGAGGGTCTGGTCCCTATCATCTCAGATATTAGGAGGGTCTGGTCCCTATCATCTCAAATATTATGAGGGTCTGGTCCCTATCATAAGCGCATACTTTACTTGTCTTATGTATATAATATTTAAGGGTCTGGTCCCTATCATCTCAGATATTATAAGGGTCTGGTCCCTATCATCTAAGATATTATAAGGGTATGGTCCCTATCATTTCAGATATTATGAGGGTCTGGTCCCTATCATCTCAGATATTATGAGGGTCTGGTCCCTATCATAAGCGCATACTTTACTTGTCTTATGTATATAATATTTACATACACATTCATTCACATAACCATCATATAGTAATAACATTCAATGCACGATCATACATGTATCATATACCTATCACTTAAGATAAGCATTTTAATTGCCACACAGGAGTATGCACACATCCTCGAAAACATAACCAGGAAATGGGGCTAGAACTCACCTGGAGTCGGTTTCTCCACCCGTTAATGGTAATGCCCTTCCTTAGTTGTGCACGGCTAACTGTACAATACATTACGCGTGTCAATTATCCATTACTACTACTTCCTACATCTAAGTTAGTGAAACTCTCAACTAACGGGGGTTCGGGGGCAGCGCCCCTAGTAGCGGGGTGTAGGGGCGGCAGCCCCTAGCAGGGTCCAAGGGGCAGAGCCCTTGGCTGGGGTTGAGCTACCAGGTCAGCTTGGAAAAATTTTATTTTCGTTAATAGGTCCTTTAACAAAAACGCATCAGAAAATGAATCGGGTCACATTTTAATAACAACTTAAACAATTTTGCATGGGAGGAATTTCGCATAGAATTTCGCTTCGCATAACCTGTTTCGCTTCTCAAGGCTGAGCGAAGCGAAATGCCTGTTTCGCTTCTCATGGCTGAGCGAAGCGAAACGCCTGTTTCGCTTCTCAAGGCTGAGCTAAGCGAAATTCCTGTTTCGTTTCTCATGGCTGAGCGAAGCGAAAAATGCCTGTTTCGCTTCTCAAGGCTGAGCGAAGCAAAATGCCTGTTTCGCTTCTCATGGCTGAGCGAAGCGAAATGCCTTACTTTCTTTGTTTTTACCATTTTAAAGCCATTTTACTTCGTGGCTCTTCCTCAGGACCTGATTTTTTTTACTCTTACTCAACTTTCGACACATTCTGACCCCATGCACCTGATCCTGAACCCATCTCTCAAAGTCCAAATGCCACCTTTTTATCTTAAAGTGCACCCGAGAGGTTATAATTTACCAAGTTTATATTTTTCTTACATTCACAACCCGATCTATCATTATATCTGTTTGCATGCCGATTCTAACCATAAAACTTAACCATTTAAACCGAAACCTACCTTTTGCTTCGGGTTCGAGTTTAGATCCGGACAATACGTAGATCTAGACGTGATTCTTGGTATTTGATGATGTCTACACACGAGATTCTTCCTGTTTTTACACGGATTTGGATCTGGAATGTAAAGAGAAAGTGTGTGTGTTCTTGAGTGTGTGTGTGGTGAAAGGTAACAAAATGGTGAAAGGGTGGAGAGGTTAGGCTTATATAGGGGGCCATGGGCCCAACAACCCACTCACAATTCCAAATCCAAATATTATCCAAACACTTAACACACGACTAACTTAACGACACACAGTTAATAACAAAACTTTCCGTCATTTATTATTTAACAAAAAGTTGGATGTTACACTTTCAACACTTAGAAGAAATTCCAAAAGATAGATATCCATAAGACATCAAGCTCGAGGTAGTGAAACCATGCTCGAACGTCCAAGCTTGATCGAAGTCCATACTTAGCCATTTCTTTAAGGAGGTTGATAAGATTCCAATCTTCCTTGTAAAATTCTGACTCAACAATCTCCCCCCTTGATTGGAACAAGCTCAGATTGCACCAAAACATACCTTCATATAGTTACAAATGTATAAATTTCTAAAGATAGTCAATTTAAGAAATAGTCATTACATTACATAATCAAAATTTAGCTTCTTGGGCATTGCACATCAAAATTACATGTCATAGCAAATTACATATTAAAAATAAAAACAAAAAAAATACACAAAAGATAAACAACGATTCATTAGATCATCCTTAAGGCTCCCGTCCTTGTTATCCCATTCAATGTCTCCTCTAAGCTTCGATCATCTTCTCATATCTGACTGCTGCGGCTCTTTGTTGAAACATATCTAATTCCACACCATCCTCAGAATATATTGATATTGATATGTCAATAATGTCTTGAAGATCCTGGATGTGTGTATACTCCAATTCCTCATCATGTTCAACAATCGCTATTGTTCTTCCTTCAGAGTTTCTTAATGCTGCACTTGAGAGCTAGGCACTTCCATCTCCCTCCTCATGGCCAGGCTCTCCCTTAAAGTTCTTCTGATTGAGCTAGAGCCACTTGTTTTCTGTGATTTCCTTTTCTTTGAATCCTAAAGTGAGAGTCCGAAAGTCTTACATCACTTAATCTTTTTTTTCTTCTCTCCCTTTCAGCTGCTGTGCATGATTCTTTTCTCTTCTGATCAAGCAGTGGGAGTCCTTTGTCAGCTTGTTCTTTTAAGTACTTGGAGAGATCATTCTTTTGTTGGCCAGCTGGTCTGCTTCGTTGCTAATTTTCATAAAGTTCAAGCTGCGCCATCCTTTCTAATTGTTCTTATGAGAAAGTTCTGAAATCACTTCTAAATATGATGTGTGTCTCTTGTCCATCTTCAGTGATTACCCTTAGGGTTCTTGATCTTACATCAAAATATAAATGAGTAAGCAAAGTCATATTTCTCTGTTGAATTGGCTGCCTTTCCACTTCACTTCTAATAACAAGTCCACCAGACCTTGTTGTAGAGGGTTTAGTTCCATGCTTTCTTTCAGACTCATCAAATAATCCTTTGATCTCTTCACCCTCTTTTAGTATCAACTCTAAGTCTGGCACCTCTTCTACATAGTATGCTGATCATTTCAGCCTTTTGTTGCTTAGTGACTGTCTTGTTTGGCTGATCTGTTCTGCTTTCAGACATCATCCTTTCTCTTCTTTTCTGTTCTTCCAAGAACTTTCTTTCTTCTTCCTAATACATCCTCTGCTCTCTATGATATATTTATAACAATTCTTCATGAGACAGAGCATTGAACTCATTTTCTTTCATTCCTTTATTCAACAAAATATCCTTCAAAGTTTTCATCCTTTCAGGATCATTATACCACTCAATGGCTTCATTTCTCTTTCTCTCAGCCTCTAATCTCTCATTTTCTTCCTTTTCCTTCTCTTCTCTCTCTCTCTCTCTCTCTCACAGTTTGCATTTTAATTCTTTCCAGCTTGTATGCTTCTTTAACCATTTTGACCTTTTTAAGCAATCCCTCTTTGGATAAGTTTTTAATGGTATCATAATCATATCCATTTACTTCCAAGAATTTGATTTCTTTGTGCTTCCTCTTCATTTCTTCATATTCTTTCTTTCCTTCTGCTTCCTTCCTCCTCACTTCCTTCACATATTTAGCTGTGTCATCAACCAATGCTTGTATGTACATTCTGTCAGATTCAATGAATGGTTGACGGTTGAGATAAGAAGCCACATAACCTGCTTGCAGTAGGAAATTTCTTTGTGTTTCTCTTCTTCTCCATTCCTCTGCAACCTCAGTTATTCCTTCCCTAGTCATGTGATTGATATGTCTCTGTTCATAATCTAGACTCAGGAGATAGGCTTTGTCTTCCTTTTCTCTCTTTTCTACCCTCTCTTTCCTTTCTTTCTTCTCTTTTGTCTTTAGTTCTACCAACTGATCAATTTCATCCTCAGACGTCTTTTAGAGTTTCAAAATCTAAACCACACTGCATAAGAAAGATAATCTTTGGATCAGTCTTCATTTTATCTTCATCCTCCTCAACATCTATTGTCTCATTTAGACCATGTAGAGCCTTTATCATTGGTTCTTGAAAATCAACAGCCTTCGGTTTCTTCCTCCTAGTATAGACCTTTTTGACTGTCTTTTGTCTTTTGGCAATAGGAATCTTTGTCTATGTAGTTTGTTTTCTCTTTTCAGACTCTTTGACAGTAGGCTCTCCAACTTCAGTTGGTTCAGTTACTACAGGATCAGCCAAGTTCTTATTCATAAAAAACTTCCTCCACTCTTGGCTCTAACACATTCTCTGTTTGTGACTGACTGCTTTTCTTTTCTTGTTCTTTCTGAAGTGCTTGAGTCTTTCTGGCAGCAGCTACAACATCTGGTGAATGTCTCTCTGGGTTTTGCAGGATGTTGTTGTAGATTCTCAGAACTGCCAAGTGTACCAGTAGTCCGAAACTAGTCCTTTACCCTTCTCATGTTCCTTTTGTGCTGCAGGACTAGATTCAGTTTCAGTCTGTTCAGTTTGATTTTTCTTGATTTCCTCCATGGCAGCACCAATGCTTTCATCAGCCAATTTTCTTAACCTCTCTTCCTCTTCCTCTTTCTTTTTCAAGTTAATTAATGTCTCCAGCACTTCCTGAGGTATTTCCTCCTCCTCTTCTGCTCCCACCATTTCAGCATTCCTAATTTCCATAACAGTCTTAACTAATTCTACCTCAGCCACATCAGGATCATTCACCACATCCTTATAAAGAATTTAATCACCAGATACTACTTTAGGAGCAGCTTTAGAATGTAGATCCTTTTCAGAGTGAGCTATCCCCTTTCCCTTTAATTTTCTCTTTTCTACTTGCTCCGGGTCTCCTCTTCTACTTCAAACTCCCCCTCATCAAATGCTTGTCTTCTGTTAACATTCTCATCCACATCTTCTTCATCATATTCCATCTTAATCAAGTAAAGTGCATTTGATGTTTTCATTTCTGTACTCTCATTAGTTGAGTCTTCATAAGCTTTTTTAATCAAATCTAGAGCATCTGCTTCTTCACGATTCTCCCCCTGTTTTGGTGCATCTGAGGTCTTCTCAACCTCAGAATGCTCGAGGGTTTGAATTCTCATTAGATCCTGCAGTAGAGCCTCTTCCAAAGCCTTGCTCTTGACTTTCAGAAATGCATTCCTTTCTTTTAACATGATGTCTTGAAACTCTAATTCACCATTTTCAAAAAATAAATCTTCGTTTATGTACGTTGGAGAGGATGAAGGTGTTTGTTGAGCAGGTTTGAATTCAGGCTGGTTGGTTTGAGGAGGCTTCAGGTGATGGAGGTTTGTATGTTTCTGTTTGGCCTTGAATGTCTTGGGTGATGGGTGTAACTTGAACTGGTTCTTTGGGTGGTGATGTTGGAGGTGTTGGTATAGATGTGTTCTTTTCTGGCTCAGGGCTTGATACAAAGGGCTCGGTGTTGGCTGGGGATGTGTTTACAAATTCTTGAGCTGGTTTTGAACCAGGTGAGATGGGTTCTGTGCTAGTTGAGGATGCATCATCTTGGTCAATATTCAGATAGGGTGAAAGTGGTGGAGTGCTCATATGAATATTCTCCGTAACTTGTGTGATCACATTAGCAACAAAAACCTCATCATCCATAGGCTCAGCTTCCTCTCCACCAATATCCACAACCGGTTCTTCAACTCTACCCTCTATTCTCAGAATTTGATCAACATTTCCTCTTGTATTTCCAACTTCCATATATAGCTCTGGAATGTCATTCACAGCCACTTCATGTTCAATTTTTTGAACTACTGGCATAATAACTTCATGATCTGCCTGTGGTATAACAACTGTAACACCCCGGCTTAAGCGGAAACGCCCGAGTGTGACGTACAGATTGTTCAAACACATGTGACACTATTTGGTGACAATAATAACATTAATTCATTTCGAACATCATGTAACGCAAGTTCCAAAGTAAACAAGTACACCCAAATCAAAGATAAACAATAATAATAATCCATTTATTGGAATACCCTAAATAAACTAATCGTCTTCAATAATTCAAACTCTAATCACGGTAACTGTAACATATGTATAAAATATGGTCAGCTGTAATTATAGCTGGTGAGATTTCCATAGTTTGATATACTACGTAAAAACCATACAATTCCATGAAAATTTGTAATAAGCGCAAGTAAGGGTTCTGTACACTCGATGCAATGGACCTGAGTGTAAAGAACAAACGAAGGTCCTTTCCAATTGGGGCTACCAACATACTCGGATATGAGGTCCCTTTTCCAATTGATACAAATGGACAGGAGTGCAAAGGGGGCGGTATGATCGTACTTATTGAGGCAACCACTTGAAATCCAAGTATATAACAAATAAGCAAGTAAGCATACAAGTCCATGATATGACTTGTAGTTTGTAAGCAAAGTTGTAAATCTTAAAGTTTAATAATATATACATATGCTACCCCAAAATATGAAAACATTTAAAAAGGGGTTGTGAAAACTCACCTTAGTAATTGAAGTAAAAAGAAATAAGAATAACTCGGAGGCGTCAAAGGAAACTGAAGCGGTCAATCCGTACGAACTATAAATAAAAATAAACACGACTTTTAACGACTATTCTAATGGGATTTTAAGGTTGATTAATTGTATAAATAATTTTAGAAGTTAGTTATTATTTTATTATAATTTATTACAAATTTTATGGTTCTTTAATTATTATATTATTATTTATGTTTAACGGTAACTTGTTTATTAGTAAGATATGAGTAGTTTAACGGTGAGAAAATGGAGTTTATACTTCCGAAGTACTTGAACTATTGTTTATAAGTCGTAATTATAATTATCGCTTTAACGAGACGATGTTTAGAAAATTAAAGTTTATGTTACATTTAATAAGCGATTTTTAATAACGGTTTACGAAAACGAGAGACTTGGTTTTTAAATATGAAATGGTGAGTTATATTTTATATTTAATTTAGATAATTTTTATTAAATTTAAAAAGGTTTTTATAAATTTATTATGATTTTTAAATGATTAAAGTAAATTAATTAATAATAATTAAATTGATAAAACATATATAAAAAAACGTTCTGACCCGGGGTTTCGAACCCGGGTCTTTGCAATAGTAGCTCGGAGTGTTACCAGCTGATCTTGGTGGAACAATCGTTAAGGACTTGATTATTATTATTATTAATTTTAAAGTTATATGGTATTTATAATAATTATAATAGTAACCGTTTAATAAAAAAACAAACACTTGACCCGGGTTTCGAACCTGGGTCTGATGTTTACAACACAAGGAGTTTCCCAGCTGAACCAGTTGTGATATTCAGTTTAAACATGAAATAAATTATATATAAACACATCTAACAAGTCATCTTCTTCATTAAAACCCTAGGGTTTCAATTGAAATAACTGGTTCATGAATGAAGCAATAACCATAGGGGGTTTTGTTCAGTGAGTAAACGCCATTAATATTCTTATTTTAATTACCTGGAATTGATCTTTTATAGCCGGAAATGAGGCTCGCCGGAATACTAAGAAAAAGAGCTCCCAATTACAGTAGAATCAGTGTATTAGAGGGGGATTAAGAGGAATGAGCAAGTTGGAATGAAGAAGGGTGTCCTATTTAAACTACATAGGGGAGCGTCTACGCGTCAAACCCGTTAAATGATTCTTCTAAAAATTCCGGCGTCCATTACGAGGTGATTTACGGATGTTAAACGCAATTAAATAGTTAGTTAGGATAGTATATCGAAGATTAAACGATTTTATATAATTTATTTAGGTTAAAAATCAAGGTTTGAGGGGTGTTTGGGATCTCCGGCGTCGTTGCTGGCGACGACGGCCGGAAAAACGGGGTTACAGTGGGATGGGGGGTTGGGTAATTAAATTAATATAATTTGAATTAAAATGTTTCAGTTTAGTCCCTGGAGTTATTAAATATACTTAAAACTGATATTTAAGTTTTGGTTTATTTAGAATTTCATTTTTAACCCTGAACTATATAATTTAAGTTAAGTAAGTTCGATCTTGGAATATTTACGTGTTTAACCAGATTATCGATAAGACTCGGAACTTCATAAGTAACTTGAACGTAGTAATAAATGAACGAAAGTTGAACATGAAACGTCGGGAAACTTTTATTAAATCATAAATAATAAAGATAATACATCGAAACTACCCAACGGGTCGGGTTTACAAATACACATACGAGTCGAAAAATTGATGAATATCACAGCATTCCCTACTTTTGAAAGTTTCGTCCCGAAATTAGGTTAAAGAGTCTGTAACAAACAAATGGGGGTACTTGGTTCGCATTTGGTCTTCCCGCTCTCAAGTAAATTCAGCACCTCGTTTAGATTCCCAACGAACCTTTACCAAATGTATACGGCTACGTTTGGTCTCTTTGTCCTTGCAGTCCATAATTTCCACTGGTTTCTCAACAAAGTGCATAGACTCATCGATGCGCACTTCGTCAAGTGATATGTGGAGATTTTCCTCGGCTAAGCATTTCTTAAGGTTTGACACATGAAACGTCGAATGAACATTCGCGAGTTCTTGCGGAAGTTCAAGAGTATAGGCCACGCTACCAACACGATCGAGAATTTTGAAAGGTCCAACATATCGAGGGGATAGTTTACCTTTCTTACCGAAACGAACAACACCCTTCCAAGGGGATACCTTGAGAAGTACACGATCACCAACGTTGAACTCAAGAGGTCATCGACGGTTATCCGCGTAGCTCATTTGATGACTACGAGCGGCTAAAAGATTTTATCGAATTTGTGCAATTCGATTAGTGGTCTCTTGGACAAGTTCGGGACCGATGATTTGGGTTTCACCAATCTCATTCCAACAAATAGGAGACACTTACGACCATAGAGTGCTTCGAATGGAGCCATACCGATGCTTGTATGAAAACTGTTATTGTAGGAGAACTCAATCAAATGAAGATGAGAATCCCAGTTTCCACCAAAATCCAAAACACAAGACCTAAACATGTCCTCAAGCATTTGAATTGTTTGCTCGGATTGCCCATCGGTTTGAGGGTGATAGATGGTGCTAAGGTCCAAACGAGTTCCCAACGCGATTTGCAAGGATGACCAAAAGTGAGAAGTAAAACGACTATCACAGTTGGAAATAATACGCAAGGGTACACCATGATGACACATGATACGTTGAACATAGATCTAAGTGAGTTGATCAACCGAGAACTTTTCGTTGATTGGAATGAAGTGTGCGAACTTAGTCAAATGGTCAACAATTACCCAAATTTCGTCGTGGCGGTTTCGAGTGGTTGGGAGTTTAAACACGAAATCCATGGTTACATCTTCCCATTTCCAAATCGGGATGTGCGGTTGCACAAGTAAACCAGATGGTCGTTGATGCTCGGCCTTAACTCTAGCGCAAGTAAGGAACTTTGTGACGTACGATGCAATGTCTTTCTTCATACCGGGCCACCAAAATGTGGACCGTAAGTCGAAATACATTTTATTCGCACCGGGATGAATGGAATATCGCAACTTATGAGCTTCGTCCATGATGAAAGTACGAAGATCTTCATGATTGGGAACCCGCAAATGATTAAGGTAATACAACAAACCATCACGCTTAGTTTCGAGTTGAGCTAAGCGCCACAGGACATTTCGCCATGCATATTACCCTCGGTGACTGAGACATGTTGGGCTTCAAAGATTTGGAGTTGGAGATCAGTTTGAACGGTCACACTATGAGGCAAGATCGATTTTACATGGGTCTTTCGACTAAGGGCATCGGTTACGACATTTGCTTTACCAGGGTGGTAGTGAATTTCGCAGTCATAATCGCAAAGTAATTCGGCCCATCGTCATTACCGAATGTTCAAATCCTTTTGGTCAAAATGTGTTGAAGACTCTTGTAGTCGGTCAATATCACACATTTTGTGCCATAAAGGTAATGTCTCCAAATTTTTAACGCAAAAACAACAGCACCGAGCTCGAGATCATGCGTTTTGTAATTCCTTTCATGAACTTTGAGTTATCGTGAAGCGTAAGCGATGACTTTACCTCGTTGAATGAGGACACAACCAAGGCCTTGATTGGAAGCATTGCAATAGACAACAAAGTCCTCGTTGCCCTTGGGGAGTGCAAGGATCTTCGCATCGCAAATAATACGTTTGAGAGTTTGGAATGCTTCATCTTGCTTTGGTCCCTAAACGTAAGGTTTATCCTTGTGAGTCAAGGCGGTTAGGGGCAAAGCGATCTTGGAAAAATTGAGGATGAAGCGACGATAATAACCCGCAAGACCAAGAAATGAACAAACTTCGGTAGAAGAGGTTGGAGACTTCCAATTCTTAATGGCTTCAATTTTGGCAGAGTCAGTGTGAATACCCTTTTCGTTTACTATGTGCCCTAAGAATGGAATTTCATTCAACCAGAATTCACACTTCGAGAACTTCACATAAAGTTGTTCCTTTCTCAAGAGATCAAGGATGGAATGAAGGTGCTTTGTATGCTCGGTTTTAGACTTAGAATATATGAGGACGTCGTTAATAAAGACAATCACGAATTTATCTAAGTATGGCTTGCATACGCGGTTCTTGAGGTCCATGAATACCTCGGGTGTGTTGGTTAACCCAAAGGGCGTAACCTAAACTCGTAATATCCGTATCGGGTCCGAAAGGCAGTCTTGGGTATATCATCTTCATGTACGCATAGTTGATGATAACCCGACCGAAGATCAATCTTAGAGAAGCAAGAAGCTCCTTGAAGTTGATCGAAGAGATCGTCGATGTGAGGCAAGGGGTAACGATTCTTGACCGTAAGCTTGTTGAGCTCGCGGTAGTCGATACACATACGAAAGGAGCCGACTTCCTTCTTGACAAACAAAACAGGTCCGCCCCATGGAGACGAACTAGGGCGGATGAACCCTTTGTTTGAAAGTTCTTGGAGTTGGGTATACAATTCTTGCATCTCGGAGGGTGCAAGACGATAATAAGCCTTTGTAATGGAGTTGCACCAGGCACAAGATCAATGCGGAACTCAACTTCTCGAACGGGAGGAAGACCAGAAACGTCATCGGGAAACACTTCGGGGTACTCGCGAACAACCGGAATGTCTTCGATCTTTTGCTCCTTCTTTTCAACAACGTGAGCCACGAACGTTACATACTTCTTGCACAAATATGTTTGGGCTTGAAAACAAGTTATGAGGTTAAGACTCGAAGGAGAAGGCTTTTCCACAATAACACGAGGAGTTTGACCATAGTCAATCGGAATACGAATGATCTTCTCGAAGCAAACAATTTTGGCATGGTGAGAGGACAACCAATCCATGCCTACTATGATGTCGAAACTTCCCAATTGCATCGAAATAAGGTCGATTGAGAACGTGTGGCCATTTAGATTCATCTTGCAACTTCGAATAACGGAATCGATCGTCATGGATTTACCATTCGCTACTTCAACAGTGTACGAGCTCTTAAGTTTAGACCGAGGTTTAGCAAGTAACAATTTAAATTCTAAGGATACGAAAGTCATATCGGTACCGGTATCAAATAAAATGGTTGCAAAATGGTCGTCTACAAGAAACTTACCTTTCACCACATCGCTGTTTTGTTGAGCTTGGTAGGCATTCATCATGAAGGCACGCCCATTAGTATCTTGGGGGGCTTGAACGGCTTGAGCGGATTGACCCTCTTGGGGTGCGAGTGGTTGAATTGCTGGGAACGGTTGAACTTGAGCTTGATTACCCAACAAAGGTGGAGCTTGTGGCTGAATCGCTTGATAGGCTTGGTAAGCTTGGAGTTGAAATTGAGGGGCAGGGGCCAGCTGAAGCGAGTTCACGTTTATGAGTCGTGGACACGCGTTGCAGAAGTGGCCATGGTCCCCACAATTATAGCAAGCTCTCATTTGGTTGATGGGTTGGACATATGGTACAGGTCAGGGATTCGGTTGAGCAGCCCGCGGGGGAGCCGCTATGGTGGTTTCACGACAAGTGGTACTAAATTGCCCGAAACGGTTACAATAGTTGCATTGATGGCAAACGGTGTTAGCGGAGTGGTGTCGAAGGCAAGTGTTGCAAAAAGGATGGAGTCCAGTATAGGGTTTCTTGAAAGGCGGTGCAGGGTTGGTTTGGGTTTGAGGTGCGGTTTGTTGAGTTAGCGCATAGTTCTTGCACTTTCTTTCGTGGTGATGGGTGGAAGAGTAAGCGGGTTTGAATGGTCCGGGCTTGGTTTCTTTTGGTTTAGCAGTGGGTTTATTAATCAGTTTCTTGGATGATTTTAATGCCAAATTCCTGGCTTTGACATGATTGTCGGTTAGGTTTGCGGCTAAATTAATTGCATCACCAAGTTCCTTGGGAGAACTACTAAAGACACTATCTTGAAATTGTCTTGGTAGTCCCCGAATATACTTATCGATGGTACGCGAATCGGAGGTGATGAGATGCGGCACCAACACATTTAGCTCGTTGAAACGAGAGGTGTAAGTGGAGTGCTCACCACCCTCTTGCTTAAGGTTCCAAAACTCAGCCTCCAAATTCATAAGCTCATTTGGAGGACAAAACTATCGGGTCAAGAGATACTTCAATTCGTTCCATGGCAAGGCCATGGCAGCTTCAGCACCGTAGGTCGACTTTTCCTTGACCCACCATGTAAGGGCACCTTTCTCGAAAACACCGGTAGCGAATCGGGTTCGCTTATCATCAGGACACTCAATTGGGAAGAATACGCTATCCATCTTTTCGTACCATGAAGTAGGGTAGTGGCGCCTTGAGTTCCATCAAAATTGGTTGGTTTGGCAATAGTAAAGTTTTTGTAGGTCACAACGAAAGCTGAAGGCAAGGGAGGAGGAAGGTTAACGTTAGCCATGATGTTTTGGTGCATCTGGGTCATGATATTGGGGAGGACCGTTGTCAGGTGCTTAGTGATCTGAGAAGCTATCTTGCGGCTAGAGGTTCCAGATGATCGATGCTTAAGGTTGCGGGAAGCCATTCTGCGAACAAAGGTTTCGAAAATCGTGAGACTCGGAATAGTGCATGATATATATAAAGAAAATAAATCTTTTGTAAAGTTTGTTAAAATATGAAAACCATAAATATAATAAGTGTTGTGAGGAACTTAGAATTTTCATGAACCATCATGGACTCTTATGTTCCAACAAAAAAATCAAAATTTCGAAAATAAATCGAACCAAAAGTTGGGTATTCGTGTATCACCACGACTTGTCAGACTTACGGTTAAAACACATTGTAAAACATAGAGGGTCGGAGTTACACGTTACATGAACCACCATGACTTGTGTAACATCCTAAGGGATGTAACCATATCCTTATCACAAAAAGGACATGATTGCGGTTGAAAACATAAAGTGGTGACTCGTATGGCGTTTGGGTGGTACATATTGGCCTAATAATTTCAGAGCCTTCCTGATTTCTCCAGGTAAGCAACCGGATCCAGCGTTTGATTGGATATATGCGCATTGCTTATCCTTAAGTTTCATAAACCTTGGTGTTAAGAGTTCGGGAAACAAGCACGTCCCCCTTCCAGTTACTACATACCCGCCATGACGAGTCATCTTTATGCAGAAGAATTATCGAAACTCCACAGAAAAATTGATTTGAAAGTTTTGAAAATCTTTACTTTTAGGCATAAGCCTTGGACTTGTGTGTGCTTTGTGTACATGAGACGTAAATGAAATAAGTAGTACAATAGTAATAAGTGCATTCGAAAAATCAAGTAAAGGCCCACATAATTTTCTATCATGCAACCTACACATTTAAACAATTAAGCTATAGCTACCTAGAACACTACGTCTAATGTCCTATCTTATAGCCACGGCTCTGATACCAATCTGTAACACCCCGGCTTAAGCGAAAATGCCCGAGTGTGACGTACAGATTGTTCAAACACATGTGACACTATTTGGTGACAATAATAACATTAATTCATTTCGAACATCATGTAACGCAAGTTCCAAAGTAAACAAGTACACCCAAATCAAAGATAAACAATAATAATAATCCGTTTATTGGAATACCCTAAATAAACTAATCGTCTTCAATAATTCAAACTCTAATCACGGTAACTGTAACATATGTATAAAATATGGTCAGCTGTAATTATAGCTGGTGAGATTTCCACAGTTTGATATATTACGTAAAAACCATACAATTCCATAAAAATTTGTAATAAGCGCAAGTAAGGGTTCTGTACACTCGATGCAATGGACTTGAGTGTAAAGAACAAACGAAGGTCCTTTCCAGTTGGGGCTACCAACATACTCGGATATGAGGTCCCTTTTCCAATTGATACAAATGGACCGGAGTGCAAAGGGGGGGGGGGCAGTATGATCGTACTTATTGAGGCAACCACTTGAAATCCAAGTATATAACAAATAAGCAAGTAAGCATACAAGTCCATGATATGACTTGTAGTTTGTAAGCAAAGTTGTAAATCTTAAAGTTTAATAATAGATACATATGCTACCCCAAAATATGAAAACATTTAAAAAGGGTTGTGAAAACTCACCTTAGTAATTGAAGTAAAAAAGAAATAAGAATAACTCGGAGGCGTCAAAGGAAACCGAAGCGGTCAATCCGTACGAACTATAAATAAGAATAAACACGACTTTTAACGACTATTCTAACGGGATTTTAAGGTTGATTAATTGTATAAATAATTTTAGAAGTTAGTTATTATTTTATTATAATTTATTACAAATTTTATGGTTCTTTGATTATTATATTATTATTTATGTTTAACGGTAACTTGTTTATTAGTAAGATATGAGTAGTTTAACGGTGAGAAAATGGAGTTTATACTTCCGAAGTACTTGAACTATTGTTTATAAGTCGTAATTATAATTATCGCATTAACGAGACGATGTTTAGAAAATTAAAGTTTATGTTACATTTAATAAGCGATTTTTAATAACGGTTTACGAAAACGAGAGACTTGGTTTTTAAATATGAAATGGTGAGTTATATTTTATATTTAATTTAGATAATTTTTATTAAATTTAAAAAGGTTTTTATAAATTTATTATGATTTTTAAATGATTAAAGTAAATTAATTAATAATAATTAAATTGATAAAACATATATAAAAAAAACGTTCTGACCCGGGGTTTCGAACCCGGGTCTTTGCAATAGTAGCTCGGAGTGTTACCAAATTTATCGAGGTGGAACATTCGTTAAGGATTTGATTATTATTATTATACATATATATTATTAATTTTAAAGTTATATATATTAATAATAATTATAATAGTAACCGTTTAATAAAAAAATAAATGCTTGACCTGGGTTTCGAACCCGGGTCTGATGTTTGCAACACAAGGAGTTTCCCAGCTGAACCAGTTGTGATATTCAGTTTAAATATGAAATAAATTATATATAAACACATCTAACAAGTCATCTTCTTCAGTGAAACCCTAGGGTTTTAATTGGAATAACTGGTTCACGAATGAAACAATAACTATAGGGGTTTTGTTCAGTGAGTAAACGCCGTTAATATTCTTATTTTAATTACCTGGAATTGATCTTTTATAGCCGGAAACGAGGCTCGCCGGAATACTAAGAAAGAGAGCTCCTAAATACAGAAGAATCAGTGTATTAGAGGGGGATTAAGAGGAATGAGCGAGTTGGAATGAAGAAGGTATTTATACTACCTAGGGGAGCGTCTACGCGTCAAACCCGTTAATTGATTCTTTCAAAAATTCCGGCGTCCATTACGGGGTGATTTACGGATGTTAAACGCAATCAAATAGTTAGTTAGGATAGTATATCGAAGATTAAACGATTTTATATAATTATTTAGGTTAAAAATCGAGGTTTGAGCGGTGTTGGGGATCTCCGGCGTTGCTGCCGGCGACGGCGGCCGGAAAAACGGGGTTACAGTGGGATGGGGGGTTGGGTAATTAAATTAATATAATTTGTATTAAAATGTTTCAGTTTAGTCCCTGAAGTTATCAAATATACTTAAAACTAATATTTAAGTTTAGGTTTATTTTGAATTTCATTTTTAACCCTGAACTATATAATTTAAGTTAAATAATTTCGATCTTGGAATATTTACGTGTTTAACCAGATTATCTATAAGACTCGGAACTTCATAAATAACTTGAACGTAGTAATCATGAACGAAAGTTGAACATTACACGTCGGGAAACTTTTATTAAATGATAAATAATAAAGATAATACATCGAAACGACCCAACGGGTCAGGTTTACAAATACAAATACGAGTCGAAAAATTAATGAGTGTCACAACAACCACAATATCATCTCCCATACCATCATCACCATCGTTATGATCATCGTCACTTTCTTCAAACTCTTCATCACTCTCACTTCCAACTGAATCTTCTTCAACTTGCTCTGGGGAAAGAGGAACTTCCATAATTTCCACATTTGCTTCTAGTAACCAAGGAAGGATATCCCATTCCACATTCTTGTTAAACATACTTCTGACTCCTTTAATTCTCTTGTAGATGTTTGGATCTTGCAAGCGGATGATCTCTCCAGCTAAATTAATCCTTGCAATGCTCTGTTAATCAAGATTTGTAAAAATCTTGGGTACTATCAAGAATTTCTCATTTGCAGCCTTCTGAGCACTGCTGACCAAACCATTGAAAACGAGTCTTGAAAAGTTGAATGGCTGGTTGAAATGAATTGAAATTGTTACTGTGGCTAGTTCTCTACTTAATAGAGTCCAAGTTCCCCTTCTTGGAGATAAAAACTGAATAACATGATGAATCAAAAATCTATACAGCAAGGGGAACATTCCCTTTTGGAATTTTCCTTCATGTATACCCCCTTGGTACCCTAGCATCTCTTGAAAGATTCTTAGTAATCTTTGAGGTGATTAAGAAAGCTACACTTGATGATGGTCATTTAATTGTAGTGCTTCTCTTATTGATGCTTCTGTGACTTCAATGTCTTGCCCGAGTATGGATGCTTCAATTCTCCTTCCATTAATGTCATCCATGTACTCTGCAGACCCCCAAAAATCCGTGATATGAATTCTATAAATAGTGGGGGTTCTCTGTCAGTGCAACCCAAAGATTGGAGTTATTTTAGAAGTTGATTATAAACTCCAGTTCTTTATTTTCATCATCCACCACCAATCGGGCTCACATATTGTGCTTCGGTTCGAACTTCATCGCCATTAGTTCTTCAAAACAAAAGAAATCATCAGTAGTTGTAATAGCAGAGTAATAGCAATTAGTAGTCATAGAAGAAAGTCATCTTCAGTAACCTGTTCCGTAACAATTTACGAGTCTACACAATTAGATAAACAGTTAGTTAACGAGTCAATTGAAAATCCTAATTCTAGTTCTCCGAGTTGTGATAATCGTTAAACGATATCTTACCAAGTTAGAATCAGAGCTAACGGCTATAATCGAACAAGAGCAAGAGCAAAATCGAGTGTTTGTGTAGAGCAGAGGAGGCACGAGTAGAGGGTTTTTGTTTGTGAGAGGGAAAAAGTGTTTGGAAAATTCTAAGTCCCCCTTTCATACCTAACTCTTGGGTAGTACAACCCTTACTTGTTGTTTAGCGCAAGCAAGGTGTCATTTAATTCAAAAGAATTGAATACCTCTGCTCGAGCAAACAGCCAAAAACGGCTGTCTCTCATTGTGCTCGAATACCTTTTTCAAAGCATGCTCTACTTAAATCTGTAAGAAAATGGTTAAGTATTTGAAAATGTTCATTCAAAGGTTTGCTCAAAACCAAGTGTACTCGAGAGAAAAACTTAGAATTAATTTAAGTTTTTGAGACATTTCAAAACTATGCTCGAGTTTACCTGTGCTCGATGCCTTCCTTTAACCATAATTTCAGTTTTAATTAACACACAAACAATCACTCATGCTCGTTTACAAAACCATGCTCGAGAGCATTATTAACGAACATTTAACACATCAGTTCAAGTAAGATAGTTAGTATGCTCGAAAATACTTAGACAAATATTCAAACACAACAAACTTCTCATGTGCTAGACATACTTAGAAAAATACTCAGTCATTCAATCATACTCGAGACACACTCACAACATTAACTCTACTAGAACACACTTATACTGATAATCACTAAGTCACCTATGCTCATAGAGTAAAACTTAAAAAAATCTAGCACAAACTCACACTCGAAACACTTAGAAACATCAATCATTCCACAACATTGTGCTCGAAACCCAAAATCACATCACATGCAAAAATCTATGCTCGAAAGACTCAGAAAAGTTTTCAATACATATCTTTGTGCTCGGAGAGCAACATATATCAATCATAAGCATAGATTCATGCTCGAAGCACTTTGAGAGCAAGTGTAAGACTAGAGCATGCTCGAAAAGACTTGTAACACTTCAGATCACACATTTGAAACAAATCATCACTTGTCTAACAATCTAGACAAATTCACACACAAACTTTTACTTAAATCATCAAAATTTATCATTTTATAGACCGTTTTAACTCAAGCATAAGTTTAAGGTGAATAAGAGATCAAATTTCAGTTGTTGGTCACTTCAAAACACTTTATAAAGAGATCTCAACATGGGATCATACTGATGAATCTCTTCATAACATTTAATGTTTAGCATATTATGACTCAAGTCAGGTTGAAAACAGGTATTAACACTTAGCATGATTATCATTTCTTTTAGTGATATGCTTAAGGTTCAATTAAGTGCATAAGATATGAATGATTTAGGTTGTCCTTAATCTTTTCTCAAAGCTTATTTGGCTTATTTGGAGTCACCCCAACTTGACTCCAACCCCCTAATGTATGGTCAAAATGATTTGGTTGATTTGAATAGTATTTAGAAAAGGCAGACTTTAAGTTTGAACGTTGGACTTACAAGCCATCTGAACTAACATGCCTTACATTCAGGGTGTTTAGGACTTATTTGTATGCCCCACCCCTGTAGTTCCTTGAGGCCCCTTTAAGTCTGATTATTTTGAGAATATAAAATTTATAAGAAGCGGATATATATATATATATAATTTGTTATGCTACATTAGCTATTATATATACAACTGTTCAAATATTAATAAAAGTAGTTTTTGGGTGACCATAGCATCAAAAGGCTTGTGTATGACTAGATAATTACCTTTTTGCCTATCATTTGGAGAGATGTGTAAGGGAACATACCTTAATCTTCAAATGTATCATCACATTAGACTTAGCAAGATCATTATATTCATATCACTTATGCAACTACACACCATGGAAAGCTACCATACAATGTCGATGATTGTACTCCAAGCCTTTTAAGCCTATAATTCACGTGTTAGGAGACTAAGCAATTTTCTATCATTTTTTAAAGGTTGGATTCTATCTCTATTATTAAAAAATTTTAAGCTTCTTTAAAACTTATAACTGAATAATCTTATCATTTCTCTTATTGAGATCACCAAAAACAGTTTGCTTAATTCAAAAATCATTTAATTGTTTTAAAAATCTTAACTTTTGAAAATTCATTTCATATTTGATTTTCAAAATAACTTTGTCATTCACAAATGATCTATTTTGACTTACAAACTTTTCATAATTTCAAACATGATTCGATCAGTCGGATACATTCATTCAAGATGAATGATTGTTCACTTAAGCACATTTCAGTAACACAAGATTTGACTCAATGGTCCTATGAGTATATCCTTTCAAAATAGTTGATTCAAACTTATCAAACCTAATCTTATCATGCAAACAGACATCACACAGTCATTCATTCAAATAACAAACCAAACAAGCAAGATCCAGGTAAAGGCAGAATAGTCACTAAACACTTACCAGACAATCATTCATTAAAAAACATTGAGCATCAATCAGATAGTCAATCAAGCATCTCACCTAAGCACATGTCATCAATCAAACTTCATCAACATTAATCATTCCTAGGGACTTTAATAGAAAATTAAACCTGGTTTTGTTTAAAGGTTTGGTGAGTAGATCAGCCAAATTTTCAGTAGTTTCAACCCTTTTCATTTCTATCAGCCCTTTTTCATTGCAATCCCTAATGAAATGATGCCTAATTTCTATATGCTTAGTTTTAGAATGATGAATTGGATTCTTGACAATAAACATAGTAGCAGTATTATCTATGTAAATAGGAGTGAGTAAGAAATTCAGACCATAATCCAGCAACTGATTTAGGATCCATAGAACCGTGCACAGCAAGCACATGCAGCAATGTACTCAGCTTCAGCAGTTAAGATTGACACCGTGGTTTGTTTCTTGCATTGCCATGACACTAGCCTATTTCCTAGAAATTGGCATCCTCCTGAAGTTGACTTTCTACTCATGTTGCAACCATCATAGTCACTGTCTGTGAAAGCTGTCAAGTCAAAGGAGCTACTCTTTGGATACCATATGCCCTATCTGGTTTACCCTTGAGGTATCTAAAAATCCTCTTCACCGCTAACCTGTGAGACGCCTTTGGGTTTGCCTAAAATCTTGCACACACACACACACACACTGCAAACATGATATCTGGCCTTGAAGCTGTCAAATACATTAGAGATCCGATCTTGGCCCTATATTCATGCTGATCCACTGACTCCCCCTTTTCATCAGCTACCATCTTCTCATGTGTATCCATTGGAGTGGACACTGTCTTTAAGTCATGGCACTTGAATTTAGTGAGAATTTCTTGCACATATTTGGATTGAGAATTTCTCCCATGGAACTCATTTTATACTTGGATTTCATCATAGTTTCAAAGTCCTTGCACATTTGCTCATTGGTTGAACCAAAAATAATGTCATCTACATACACTTGAACCAACAGCATATCCTTCTTCATTCTTTTGTAAAATAGAGTCTTGTCAATTGCTCCTCTGCAGAATCCATTATCCAGAAGGTGATTTGAGAGCTCATTATACCAGGCTCTAGGAGCTTGATGTAGTCCATACAAAGCTTTGCTCAATTTATACACCATGTTTGGATAATTTGGATCTTCAAATCCAGGAGGCGTGTGTCATACACTTCTTCATCAATCTTCCCATTCAAGAATGCAGATTTGACATCCAATTGATAGACTTTTATGTTCATTAATGCTGCATAAGCCAAGAAGATTCTGATGGCTTCCAACCTAGCAACTGGAGCAAAAACTTCTTCAAAATCTACTCCTTCTTCCTGTAAGCATCCTAAAGCCATCAGTCTTGCCTTGTTTTTTTTTTATCACAATTCCACTTTCATCCTTCTTGTTTCTGAAGACCCATTTGGTTCCAATTGCATATCTTCCTCTGGGTTTGTCTACCAATTCCCATACTTGTAAGTCACTGAACTAGGCTAACTCTTCTTGCATTGCTTCTACCCAACTGTTATCTTTTAAAGCCTGATTGATGTTCTTGGTGTAAGTCCCCTCGGGGCGTCGCCGATCAATACGAGATCCGCACGAGGTCTAGGAGTGCGGAATCCTCCTAGACTCGTTTAATGGTGTAGAAGACGAAGAACACAATTACACACAAACACATACACGAACAAACACACGAATGGGATAAACACATCTGCAGATCTTTTATATAATAACCGAAACACATTACATACCAAACACGAAAACAAATGACGGCCGACCCGAGGTGAGCTCTACCTCGGGCCGTCCCACACGACTCTCCCTCTCGGTTTCTCTCTAGACAAATAAACTGATCACAAAACCCTCTAACTTTCTGGATTCTCAAACCTAAACAAGACACACATATATATATATAAACAAAACAACTTCGCGGACTTGGGCTTGGGCCAGTAGGCGAAGTTGTTATAACTTCGCCTATGGCGAAGTTGTTCTAACTTCGTACTTCGTTTCCGCTGATCAGAATTGCATAGCGACGGTCACAAAATGCACCAACAGACTCCCCTTTGACCGTTGCTCTCAATTCTAACAAACACAAAAGATCATCTGTTACAAAACATGCACCAACAGACTCCCTCTTAACTGATGATCTTCTGTTTGCTCTTCAACCAGCCGTGTCTGAAACTGTCTTGTAGCTTCACAAATCTACCAATCACCCAGCGTCTTCCATATCAGATCTCCCCTTCAGTGTAAGCTTCTCCGACTATATAGATTGAGGTCTTTGAAATGCATGCATCCCCGTGCCTAATTGATCATCTCAACCAATCACGTGAGTCCTTCTGACTTCACCAACACGTGAAGTTCTTCTAACTTCACCAACACGTGAAGTTGGGCTCCCTCCACAACTTCACCAGCATGTCGGCATACGATAAGGTTTAATCTTCAACTACTCAACATCAAGTGATCAATTTCATCACAAAACCACCTTGACAGAATCTAACACACATGACCATTAATTAATCCGAAGCATCTTCAATCACCAGGGATAACGATCAAGAACATATAACACTTTAATTCCCGATTAAATCCAACTTGTTCTAGAATTTTCACTTTAATAAATAAGCATCACGTTTCAGGATCCAATTCTCGAACGCCTTGAAAATAACATAAATAATATGCTCTGACCGCAATCCAGTAATGACAAAAACCTTCAGTTCAATTTGACTTTCTACAGTTGGTCAACCTCGAACAACAACAATTTCATTGCCCACAAACACCCAAATATGTGTCAATATCCAGTTTCAATCAATATCCCATTCACAACCTCAACTCCATATCCAGAGTTGACACGTATTTGTTCATACGTAAGACCAAGAGATAACAAGTTTCACTCGTTGACGGAACAACGTCTTCGGTCTCACAATAATCGAGTACACCTGGCCATACAGACGAAAACTCTTTTTTTTTTTTTTTTTTTTTTTTTTAACTTCGCCTAAAGTCAACTTCGCCCTTCCTTAACTTCGCCTGTCCATAACTTCGCTTGTACATAACTTCGCTTAACCTTATATCTTCGCCTAAACCCTAAAATTTAAGCGACAACTTCGCATGAACCCCATAACTTCGCCTGCGGCGGCTGTTCGGTCAAAAACGCATCAGAAACGTGCCAGAAACACCAAAACGCAGATCTCGAACCATAGCATAAGAGCCTAAGGATCTGATACCACTTGTAAGTTCCCGCGGGGCGTCGCCGATCGATACGAGATCCGCACGAGGTCTAGGAGTGCGGAATCCTCCTAGACTCGTTTATGGTGTAGAAGACGAAGAACACGATTACACACAAACAAACACACGAACAAACACACGAATGGGATAAACACATCTGCAGATCCTTTCATATAATAATCATAACTCGTTACATACCAAACACAAAAACAAATGATGGCCGACCCGAGGTGAGCTCTACCTCGGGCCGTCCCACACGACTCTCCCTCTCGGTTTCTCTCTAGCTACTTGAACTGGACACACAATACTCTAATTTTCTGGATTCTCAAACCTAAACAAGACACATATATATATATATATAAACAAAACAACTTCGCGGGCTTGGGCTTGGGCCAGTAGGCGAAGTTGTTATAACTTCGCCTATGGCGAAGTTGTTCTAACTTCGCCTATGGCAGAAGTTGTTACAACTTCGCCTATGGCGAAGTTGTTACAACTTCGCCTATGGCGAAGTTGTTCTAACTTCGTACTTTGTTTCCGCTGATCAGAATTGCATAGCGACAGTCACAAAATGCACCAACAGACTCCCCTTTGACCGTTGCTCTCAATTCTAACAAACACAAAAGATCATCTGTTACAAAACATGCACCAACACTTGGGTTCAACTTGGGAGAGAAAGCAAGCATAAAGACAAATGTTAGCCCTTTCCGAAGAACTTCTTGTCCACTTTCATGCAAGTCCCCAATGATGTTTTCAGCAGGATGATTTCTTTGTACTGAAGAAGTCTAAACAATCTGATCTGCCACAACTTTAACCTATGGCTCTCCATTCTTAGCAGATTCTAGGTTGGTAGCATGCCCTGATGTAGATGTCTCATTACTTCCAATTTGTAATAAATCAAATAGTGATTGGAACCTATCTTCATTCATATTTGTCTCTTCCGACTGACTTTGCACTACTTCACTCCAACTATACTTGGACCATCATTTGGAGCTTCAACTTCAGTTTCAGGTCCAGCAGACCCAATTTCATATGATCTTCTCTCATTCTTCACAAACTCAAATTCTCTTTCACCAGCAGCTACCTTTGACCACAATCTGTCCAGATCAATCTCTTTCTGTTTTCCTTTCTCTTCAACACTTGTTCTGAACAGACTTTCATCAAAATCTTCACTGTAAATCTTGAAGGATTTGATCAATTTCTCTAAGACAAACAACCACTTTGGTCCATCAACATTATTGAAATGATTTTCATTAAACACTAAGTCTGAAGACTCAATTACACACATATGTTTCTTCATATAGAACCTATATGCTTTTGACTGTGATGAGTAGCCCACAAAGAAACATTCCAATGACTTGGATTGGAACTTGTTTAGGTAGTCTTTTGTGTTCAATAGTGAGCATTTGCAGCCAAAGGGCTTTTAGAACTTCACATAAGGCTTTCTTTTGAAAAGTATCTCATATGGAGTCTTGCTGTGAGTCTTGTTCAAGAGGAACCTGCTCTGCACATAGCATGAAGTATTGATAGCTTCTGCCCAAAATGTAACTGGTAGATATGTATCAGCTATCATGGTTCTTGCAGGTTCTATAAGAGTTCTGTTTCTTCTCTCTTCAACACCATTTTGTTCAGGAGTTCTTGGAGAACTAAACTGCTGAAATATTTCTTTAGAAGTGCAGAATTCATCCATCATTCCATTCTTATATTCTATCCCATTATCACTTCTAATAACCTTCACCTTCTTGTCAAGCAGATTTTCCATTCTTAGCACACAATCTTTGATTAATTCAGTAGTTTCATCCTTGGTTTCCAAAAAGAACATCCGTGTGAATCTTGAAAAGTCATCAGTAATCACAAGACATAATCTTTTCTTTCCAATACTTGGTACACTCACAGGACCAAAACGATCCATGTGAAGCAAGTCTAGCACCTCATCAATTGTGTTAATCAGTTTGTTCTTGTGAGAGGATTTTTGTTCTTCCCTTTGATACATGAAGAGCATTTTTCTTCCAGCTTAAATTCCTTTGTGGGAAGTCCAATGACATGCTCTCCCTTCATAAGTCTATTCATGTTCTTCAGATTCACATGACACATCTTCCTGTGCTACATTTTTGTCTCATTTTCAGTAGCTCTTGACACAAAGCATGACCCACCTCTTGAAATTGCATTTTTCATTCTCAGCTCATAGAGGTTTCCATTTCTTGGTGCCATCATCATTATCATGTCAGGTGGGATTACAAATTCAGATTTTAAGATGAAGCAATGTGCATCATCAAATCCAACCTTGTATCCTTTGTCACAAACCTGAGAGATACTGAGTAAGTTGTATTGAAGACCTTCTACATGCAGCACATTCTCAAAGGATACCCTGCCATTTGTCAGTGTGCCTCTTCCAACCCTCTTACCTCCATTTTCATCACTTCCAAAGGCAACAGGTCCTTCATATTTTTGTTCATAATTGACAAGTGCTTCTCTGTCACATGTCATGTGCCTGGAACACCCAGTTTCCATATACCATATAATATTTCCTTCAGTGGATTGTCCGTGTACACAGAAATACAAAATAATTAGTTACTGTCTGAGGTACAAACTTCATCAGTTTGCACATTAGATTCATTTGAGACATCAACAGGAGGTGGAACTGGATCTTCATGCACAATCTCACATGAATCATCAGATTCATAGCCATACTCCACATTCACATCGACTTTCTCAACTTCAATCTGTTCAATTACATGTTCTTCTTTCTTGACTACAGATTCTTTGGTTTTCCATTGAAATCCTCTTGGTTCATAACCTTTCTTCAGTAGAAATTTCTCATCACCATTTAAAATTCTGGATCTTTCTTTACCTTTTTCCTTTTAAGATAGACCTCTTTCCTATGATAGTCTTGTCTGATTCACTGGATGATTCATTTAATTTCAAAACAGCCTTCAGTTTCTTCTCCAATTTCACTCTGTTTGCTTCATTATCAGCTGGACCCTTTTCACCCCTCAAGTACTTCTCATACTTTTGTCTGTATAACTTCATATCTTGTCCACAATACCTGTCAGAAATGACATACTTCTCATCTTCACTGGATGATTCATTTAATTTCAAGACAGCCTTCAGTTTCTTCTCCAATTTCACTCTGTTTGCTTCATTATCAGCTGGACCCTTTTCACCCCTCAAGTACTTCTCATACTTTTGTCTGTATAACTTCATATCTTGTCCACAGTACCTGTCAGAAATGACATACTTCTCATCTTTTTCCATCTAGCATGAATCAGTGTGATGTCCATAAGAATCACACTTTTTGCACCAGACCTTTGCAAAGCTCCCAAGTTCTTTTTCATTTTTGATCTTATCACTTTGTCTTGGGAAATCAAATCCCAATGAGGTTTTTGCATAGGTGGTTTTGCTTAAATCAACCTGAATTGGTCCACACACTTCCAATTCTTGTGGATCTTTTGCTTTCACACACTTGATCTCTTTCCGTTTCAATGGTGTGTATGATGAACTTTCCCTCTTCTCATTCACAACTCTTCTTCTTAGCACATACTCCACATCTCCTATGTCAAATAGTTCATGATTTGAGAATACTGGATAGATAGGAGTAGTAAGATTAACATTGACAGAACTTCCATGTTTGTCATTCATGGGTCCAGATCTTTCACATAGGTCAAACACCTTGTGTTCTCTTCTCATTCTTTTATACTGTTTCTTCAGTTTAGGAGTTGATCTGGGCACTTTTGGAATTCTATCACCATTGTTCTTCTTAACATGATTTCTGACAGCCTTCTCATGAGTTGAGTTTCTGCTCTTGCAACTATAGGTGCTCTCTCTACTTGAATATTCATGTAGGTTCCCTGGACGGATCGCACGAGATATCTCGATCAACTCAGGTGCGGAATCCCTGCGTAGATCGTTACGAGTATAGAACACGAATCACACGAACACACGAAACGAACACACGTTATATAATAACTCAAACACGTGATACGATATCACTATTACAGACTCTCGTCCTCACGTTACAATGAACTTGATAAACTACTGAAACGAGCAACTAATTGGAACTTAACACAAAACCAAGCCGTAACCTAGGTATATAAATACACGACAACTTCGCCTGGCATGTTCAGGCGAAGTTGTCCATAACTTCGCTTGACTAACAAGTTCGCCTGTTAAGCGAACTTGTCAGTAACTTCGCTTAAACATACAAAACATAATTAAACATTACAGACTCGATTACAGACACTAGACTATGAACTACTGACATTATGCACCAACAGACTCCCCCTTGGCAGTAGCTTCATATCTTGATCTTTAAGCACTTGTCTTGTAATCTTCAACCTTGTATCTTCACGCATGCACTCCTTCTCTAACACAAACTGACACAACTCTTTGATACTTCCTCGCTTCGTCCTTCCAAGCAGGAATATAAAAGATTTTCTTCTCATTGAGCACCTGCAGATCAGCTTGCGATAAGTTTACCAAATGCATCGGATCGTAAACTCTTAGGAGCTCTTGTTCATCCTCGTCTTCCATCACTGCCTCTGCTGTCTCACAATCCACAAACCACCACTTTAGGTCTTTAAGCACATCCTTGGGCATAAGCTTCATCGGTACTTCTTTCAAACACCGGATCGGTTTATACTTCACGACCATCCAAGGTTTTCCATCAGCTCTCAAACCTCTATCCTTGTCTTCAACAAGTTTTCCCTTCTGCGGTTTCAACAGCTCAAACTTCTTCTCTTTTATACTCTCTCTCCATACAATTTTCCAAATAACTCTAGCCATATTATCGTCACTCCGATTGATTAACCCCAATCTGGCTAAGTCTTTCACTTCACATTCCGGCAGTGTATTCAACGACCTTAACATTCTTTTAAAATACTGAACGCCGTTATACCGTTTAATCACAAAGAGCTTCAACTGCTCATCATAGATCCAGCAAATAATCCCTTTCTTCGCTTCAGCATAGCCTTTAATATTGTAACTCTTCTTAAACATTGTAGGGACCGCCGGTTTCTTCGTTTTGACAAACCACTGAGCATAGCCTTCCTTCCACCTAGGCTGCTCTTCCCATTCAGTCTCATCGATTACTGTCTCATTACCCATATCTGCTTTCTCCACACCTGGAATGTCATGCTCCACATTCTCTTCTACTATTTTACCTTCTTCAACATCTTCTTCAATCACAATCTGAGCACCAATCTTTTCAATCTCTTCGACTGGCAATACATCATCATCAAACAACACATCATCACTAAACATATCATCATCTAATTCTTTCAAAGCATCAATCACATCATCTCCCATTTCTTCATCATCAACCATCACCACTTCATCACCACCAGAACTGCCAGCCGCACCTGCAGACTCCCCCTGAGCTGTGGAAGTCCCAAGAGCTTGAGTAGTTCTTGGCAACTCACCACCTGCACCTTTCGATGCATTGGGATCATCGTCTCTATCATTTCTCTTCTTTGTCCTTAACTCGTCTCCTTTACAGCCTGTCTCCCCCTGAGATGCCAAGAACTCCTTCATAGCATCTATAATTCTCCCATGTTCAACCAGGAGGGACGACTGTAGTTGATTTTCTGCTACTAGGCGTTGAATAGCCTGGGTCTGGACAAGATTCACCCTTGATTGTTCTGCCACGACCCGCTCAAGTGCAGCTATTCTCTCCGAGTCTGAAAGGGTTGCATCGAAATCAAACCTCATGTGAGATGTGTCTTGAGTATACTCAGCAGGGATTTCGAATGAAACCGGGACATCAGAAGCAGCTGTGGAGGTAACCGCAGGTGGTATCGTGACCGACAACCCTGCAGTTGCAACGACTGTGGACTCTACAAATTGTGCAACCACCTCTGAAGGAGTAAGCGTTGGAGGTGGTAAAGACACAATCTCAGGAGTCGTCCTCTGGAAAGTAGTAGATGGAATGCCGAAAGCTGATGATGTAGCCACCACGGGAACATCCGCGGCGCTTAAACTTGTGACCTGTAGTGATGTAGGAACAATCGACATACCTGACAGTGCGGGCAGAGCGAAACGTACAACTCTTGAAGTCTCTCCAGCTCCCATACCTGTACCTGTCCTTTCCCGTCTTGAACGTCTAATCAACTTGTGAATATCCTCTTCTTCTTCTGACTCACTATCATCAGCTGTCCTCTTTCTCTTTCCAAACGTCCTCTCTTGAGTCACCAACATCCTTCTCGCCTCATCCATAACATCATCAAGATCTGAGTCAGCCACCGTCGTAGCTGCTCTAGTAATACGCACAGTCGAGACACGTTCAACTGGGATCTGAACGTTCTCCTCTGGATCCACCCGATCCATATCGAAGAATCCTTGACCTCCGAATTCTGCATCAAGGTCCACTTCCTCCTCCGGTGACACAACAGGAGCAGCAGGTATAGCTTGAGATGCTCCTGCCTGTTGTGGTGCCGGGTCTCTGAACTCATCCCCACGAGCTGGCACATACCCCGGGTTTATTAAGTACCCAAAGAGTGGAGTATGCCTTGGACGCAGTTTAGGCTTGCTCCTCGCACTGGATGTTCGGCATTGAGCGAAGATACGTTTGCTCACACTCTCCACATATCGTATTGGACGTCATTGAGGCAACGTGGGAGCAACATGATTCAAGATCATCTGAATGAATCTTGGATACATGATGAACCTCTCACGGGCCATCGCTCTTCTCTGTCTATCGATCTCGTAAAAGACCATCTGACTAAAGCTATAACGTTTGTTATAAGTCAGAGCAGTCATTGCTGACTGCATGGTCGCACCCATACCATCAGTGCCCGCCATCCTCCCAGACATGCAGACAATCATTACGTGCATGAGGAAGCGCCACTGATCAAGTAGGAAACCCTTCCTCCGTTGTGTATCGCCCAATGGACCAGAATAGCCCATTCGTAGAAATGCTCCATCGCGGAACGGAGCAACAAACTCTGTAGGGTCATCCCTAGTCTCCTCTCCAAAACGTAAAGCCACCCGTATTTTTTCAGAAGAGAACTGAACTTCTTGATTGTTGACGGTTGCTCGCCACTCCATTCTGTTGCGGTGTATACGGAGCGCTGTATTGGTGTTCGATCCCTTTCTGAAGGCAGAAGATCTCCATCTCAAAATTCTTGAACTCCGTTCCATTGTCACTCCTGATGAACTTAACCCTTTTATCCATAACGTTCTCAACTTTGGTAATCAAATTCTTCACCATCTGAGCCGTTTCATCTTTTGATTTCAGGAAATATACCCACGAATATCGTGAGTAATCATCAGTGATCACCAAGCAGTAAGAAGTACCTCCTAGACTTTTTGCATTCACAGGACCGAAGAGATCCATGTGAAGCAATTCTAGGGTACTGGCAATTGAATTGACTTTCTTGGTGAGATGGGATTTCTTGTGCTGCTTTCCCTTCTTGCACGCTATACATTTATCTTCAAAATTGAAACTCTTCAAGGGAACGCCCAGCACAAGTCCATTCTTGACAATGTGGTTCATCTTCCGAAGATGAATGTGCCCCATTCTCCTATGCCACAATTCGGACTCCGATTCGCTCGCTTTTGTCATAAGGCATGATTCTTCCGTGGCCATTTCAGTCGACCTCATATCCATAATATACGTATTTCTTTCACGTGGAGCCTTCATCACAATCCACTCCTCTGGTATCTGAAAACCAGGTTGCAACACAATCGCCTCATTCTTTGTAAAATGAACGGTGTACTCCTTATCACAGATCTGCGACACACTCAGCAGATTGTGCTTCAATTCTTCCACAAAGTTAACTTTCTCCAATGTCATCTTTCCGTTCGACACCGTTCCCATTCCTGTAATCTTGCCTCCACTTTCACCGGCAAAGCTCACTCTCCCTCCTTGAACAGGTTTCAAATCGTGTAACAAGTATTTGTTACCCGTCATGTGCCGGGAACAGCCGCTATCCACAACCCAAAGATTGTTGGCAGCCCTGTTCAACTGTTCCTGCACAATAAAGCAAAAGATTAGAATTTAGGGACCCAAGACCAATTGGTCTTGGATCTATACATCCCAAACTTTGGCTTTCCAAAGTTAGTCTCTGGATAATTCCTGTAAGTCCTATTAGGATATCTCCTTGAAGATTGATTGTGAGGCCTTCCAAACCTTTGTGAATTGAAAGAATTATAGCTTGTGGTTTGGTTAATAGCAGTGTAAAACTGAGATTTGTTTCTATGAAAACCTGAATTAGTCACATTTTTGAATTTTGAATGGTTTTCATTTTTAGCAGCATGATAATTACTATTAGGCTTATTCTCAGTTTTAGTAGGCCTTACACCTCTGAATCGCTGCTTCAGAGGGCAATCTGCAACTAGGTGCCCTAATTGATTACACCTAAAACAACACCTATGCTCAACCTTTTTATCAACCGGTGTTTTAGATGTCGAGGCTTTATTACCACCCGTTCGTCTCACATATGGTGGGACGTACGGGTTTAGTGGAGTACTCTTTTTATTCGTCTTATCTTTCTCTCCACCATTGGGTAATACCACCTCCTCTTTTGCCTTACCAGACTCGGATGACTTATCCGAATCCGATGAGACTGGACTTGGATCAGAAATTTTAACACTTGAAACAGGCGAACTTGTTTCGCCTCCACTAACATTTGGTTCTTTACAAGTTACTTTAACTAGGTACTGTCTGAGCAACCTCAAAGTCAACAGATTTCTGAACACTAGGGTTAAAAGTGTAATTGTGATTATAAGGTGGTGGAACCTCATGATAACCGATTCCTCCTCTCTTAGCAGAGGAACCTTGATCACTAACAAGGTGATCAAGAATAGCAGAGGAATTTCTGAACTGCTCTAGTTTTCTATTCAGTTCCACCACTTTTACCTGGTGATCAGCAATCTGTTTTTCTCTATCAGCAATTAGTTTGGTTTTTTCTTCCAAAACTTCATAGCCTAAATCAATCACTTCAATTTTTTCAGCAAGTTTTGTTTTTAGACTTTTAACATCTTTTTCACAGGCTTTTATTTTGACTTTATAGCTATTTTCTCTTGCTTTTGTAAAATGATGATCTTCTTTTAGGGTTTTAAATTCAGCATCCAACCTAACATACTGATCGGTTATAGTTGCTAATTGCTCAGACAAGTTTTCGCATTTATAACAAGTAGGTTTAGAACATACCTCGGAGAGCTGGTCTTTAACATCTGCCATAAAAGCTTTTTCTTCTCCGGTAACCTTCTCATTTCCTTCAGTTTCAACCTTCGCCAAATTGGCCTGTTCGAAAGTTTCTTCAGAATGCAAGTTCCAGTTGTATTCACCATCTCCTCTGGAAATCATTGCACTATAATCTTTAGAACCCCCACTTTGCTGTGTAGACCTGCCCTGACTTCGTTCCACACGCTCATTCCTGCATTCCTTTGCAAAGTGACCGTTTTGCTGACAATTGTAGCATCTTACCTTTGTCTTGTCAAACCCTGGCTTTCCACCGACAAACTTTCTTCCGGTCTTTCTCATAAACCGCTTCACTCTTCTTACGATCATAGCCATCTGCCATTGCAAATCCATTTCCTCCAGATCATCAGCATCAATCTGGTCATAGTCTTCATCCAACACAGCTGGATCAACAATCTTCCCTTGAATGTAGTTCTCATAGGAAGCAATAAAAGAAGCATAGAGACCAAACTGCTCTTCAGCAGACTTGACACTCATAGGCATCTTGGGTAGTTGTTGCTGGGAATACTTGGAGAGTAACTACTCTTGCTTACCTGGGGTTGAGAACCACTCGATCCACCTGCTACATAGCAAACATCACCATTTGTGTTGACTGACACATGACCCTCATGTGATGAGTTTGCGCCCGACTCTCCCTTCTAGTAGTAGGCAGCAGATTCAGTCTTCGATCCTGAGCTAGTGTTGACTTTAGCTCCATACATACCTGGATCTTGAACCTGATCCATAGGTGTCTCCTTTCTGACCATATTAAGCTCAAAGGTTCGGAGCTTGTTAACTGCCGTTTCTAGATCATATGTGGGAAAGTCTTTGTCTTCCCTCATCAGCACAGTGTACATCTCCCATTTTGGTGGGAGAGCATCTAGAAGCTTCTCAACTATTTCTTCTTCTCGGTAGGAAATTGAATAGTTGCTCAATTCAGTCATCAGATGGTAATATCGAGTGATAATATCATCTAAAGATTCATTCTTCAAATACTTGAAGACTGAGAACTGGGTTTTGAGCAATTTTATCTTTGAAGCACGGATTCCTACATTCCCTTCAAATCTGTTCTCAAGAGCTTCCCAAAGCTCTCTTGCTGACGTGTACTTTCTAAACGTATGAAGGATCTCTTGTGGAAGAGCCATAGTAATAGCAGCATGAGCCTTGCTCTCGGCCTCATACGTCTTTTTCTCTTCTTCTTCCATTTTGCTATACTTTTTGATTTGATCACGACCTTCATACTCCATAACTGGTGGAATATAACCATCCTGGATGCATACCCACATCTTCGCATCCTGGTATTTGACGTATTGTATGAACCGATCCTTCCATGCAACGAAATCGGTTCCCTTCATCAATCTTGGGGCCTTAGTAGCTGACCCTGCTTCAACTTCCATCTTCACTAACTCAGAGATGTTAATCGACGACATCTTTCCCGAAAAGTAAGAAACCCAAAAAAAATCAAAAAAAATTTCTGAAAAGTACTGTAGGCGAAGTTACGGATAACTTCGCTTAAGCCTTAACTTCGCCGCTGATTAACTTCGCTGAAGAACTTCGCAGATGATTAACTTCGCTTAAGGTAAGCGAACTTAGGAGGTAGGCGGAGTTGTAGAGAACTTCGCTGAGTTAGGCGGACTTGAGAAGGTAGGCGAAGTTGTGGATAACTTCGCTTAACCTTATATCTTCGCCGAAACCCTACGTATCCTGACGGCAACTTCGCCTGATGAACACGGACGTTTTTGCAGATCTGAAATTTGGATTTTACGAGGTTTCTGACGGTGCAAAGGCTTGAATACGATGGTAGGAGGTAAGATTGACTCAAAAACACAGAAAACACGTCCCGCGAATAGTCGAAACGGGACGATTTCTACACCCGCGTGAATATCCCGAACCACACAATCGAGCAAATGCTCTGATACCAATTGTAGGTTCCCTGGACGGATCGCACGAGATATCTCGATCAACTCAGGTGCGGAATCCCTGCGTAGATCGTTACGAGTATAGAACACGAATCACACGAACACACGAAACGAACACACGTTATAATAACTCAAACACGTGATACGATATCACTATTACAGACTCTCGTCCTCACGTTACAATGAACTTGATAAACTACTGAAACGAACAACTAATTGGAACTTAACACAAAACCAAGCCGTAACCTAGGTATATAAATACACGACAACTTCGCCTGGCATGTTCAGGCGAAGTTGTCCATAACTTCGCTTGACTAACAAGTTCGCCTGTTAAGCGAACTTGTCAGTAACTTCGCTTAAACATACAAAACATAATTAAACATTACAGACTCGATTACAGACACTAGACTATGAACTACTGACATTATGCACCAACAATTCAGTTATCTTTTCCTTACCAGCTATCTGCTTCTTCTCAATCTCATTTGACACATCCTTTTCATTTATCACAAACTCACCTTCTTTGTCAACCATCACATTGTCATAAAGTTCCACAAACTCCTTTTTGTCCTCAAAAACACTTTTGAACTGCTTCAAATATTCCTCTCTTTGCTCTTTATCTACCTTAAGTGGATATTTGTTACAAAAAGGAGGTGGTACCTTCTTATACTTCTCTATAGGGTTCATTTTGTCTATGTGTCCCACAATGTTTCCTGTGGACACAAGATTCTTTAGAAAGTCCACTTGAATAAGTATCTCTGTATTCTTTAACTTTTTTTCTGTATATAGCTTTTTCAACCCTTCTATCTCAACATTCAATTTAGACTGAATCAAATAAGCTTGCATACAATCCTCTTCCAGACTTTTGATTTGATTATCATAGGTAGCTGCACTTGATCCATAGACATTTAACATCACATCCTTTCTTCCATATTAACTTTTCCAGTTTCCAACCTCTCTGTTAAGATCATCAATGGTTATTAGAAGGTCAGAAATAGAAGGTTCAGTGGTTACCTTAGAGTTTGAGGATTCTTCACTTTCGTTCACTTTTGCCATGTATGCAACATTAGCCTTCTCCATTTCAGCTGCATGGTTGCTCCAGTCAAAATCACCATCCTGTGGAACCATAGTGACTACCACATTTCCTTGATCCCTGTTTTGATTTGCAGCATTGACAACTCCCCTATTTTGATTCCCCTGAATTTGCAATTGGTTATTTCTTTGCTAAGGCTGGGTTTGTTGTTGGGGCCTGTTCTGTTGATAGGGATTTTGGTTCATTGGTTGGACTCTCTGTTAATAACCTTGCTGATTTTGATATTGATTTTGATTTTGATAGAACTGAGTTTGGTTCACTTGATTCTCATATTGCTTGGGAAGATTGCATTCTCTTGCAAAATGACCAGGTTACTGACAATTATAAAATATTGCCTTGGATTTATCAAACCCAATCTTGTCATTTGGCCATGCAAACGTTGACCTTCCTATTCTGTTGAACAATCTCTTGATTCTCACAGCTAGCATGGCAGCTTGCCACTTTAAATCCATATCTTCCACTTCATCGGCATCTATCTGTTCCAAGTCTTCTTGAACCACACTAGTATGAATGATGTTCTTGGCAACAAATGCATTGTATGATTCTGTAAACATGGAAAACAATGCCAGATATTCATTCCCTTGATTTGGAGTTTGAACATAAGGTGCATGTCCACTAGCAGTTGATGCATTATCATCTTCAATCATCTGAATGTTGAACCTTGGTTGACTTGCTCCACACATTGAACCAGTATCAGAAGGTTCTTCAACAGTAGGGTGCATTCGCTGAGACTTTGTAGAATGATTTCCCATAGGTGTAACAAGTGCATTTGTCACTGGAAAACTTGCTTTCTCTTCCTTTATCATGTGATTCTCAATCATTTCATGCTCAGCTGCTTGCAAGAATGAAATCACATCATCCAACTTAAAGTTGGGAAAAGTCACTTTATCTCTGATGAATTTGCTGGATGTGTACCATTCACCAGAAAGGGATGTTAACATTTTCTTGTTCAAATCGAAATCAGAGATCTATAGATCAGTGTTTCTGATTTCATTGACAATAGCCATGAATCTCTGCAAAACAGACTTTAATCTTTCACCCTCCTTGAACTTGAACCTGTCAAGCTGTTACTTCAAACGATCCTTCTTTATGTCCCTCAACTAAACATTTTCCTCAAACATTTCAACAACTACATCATACATCTCTTTAGCACTTGTGTGATGATTCACACTTGTCAAAATTTCCCAAGAGAGTCCCAATTTCAGCATGGACAAGGCTTTGTCGTCTCTTTTCTTTATTTACCTTTCCACTGTAGCATTGTTTGGTGCCTAAGATGCAACATATGGTCCGTCTTTAATGGAATTCTGTAGTACTGTGTCATTGTAGTTGACGGCAGCCTCAAACAATACCTTCCACTTTATATAATTTTCTTGACCAAGCAGTCTTGGTATTTTGTTCGTTGAAACCTTTTGTTCATCCATCTCTTGATTTCTCTTCAGATCTGAACTCATTCATGTTCAAACCCTTCCAAGCTTCAATCTTTGACACAAAACCTTCAATCTCGTGGCCTTCAGAGAGCTTACGAAGCTCTGATACCACTTGTCAGGACCAGACCTAGTGCAAAACCTTTGTAGGTTGACAAGAACACACTAGATCTAATAACATGAAGGACTCTTGGATATCCCGACGGAATCAGTATATTCAAGGATTGGGAACAAAGGTATGAACATCAATAAATAATCAGTAATAAAGATAGTAGACAAATATTCACTATATTAAATAATCATTTAAGGAACAGTGATTTAATGCATGGAATATCTAGGGTTTCGTGACGGCGGCTGTACAAGGTTACACAAAGAGGAATATTCGCTCTAGTTTTTTGTGCTCTCGTATTCAGTAAAGGCTCGTCCATTTCATTGTAAACCTAGGACTCTATTTATAGGCCCAGACATTCCTTCTAGAAACCCTAATGATTACCTAATGAATGACATAAATAAATACAATTGTAAACAAGTCTTCGAGTATGATATATCATTGTCGAGAAAACTTGTAATTCATGGCATGCTCGAAACAAGTCTTCTAGCATACTTTACTTAGAATGTTTTTAGTAGAAAACATTCTCCTACAGCAGACTTCAATCTTCACAACATGTCCTTGCTTTGCTCAAATAAGTCCCACGAGCAAGCATGTTCTTCTTAATCTCTTCAATCTTGCCTTGTGACTTATTATGAACAGTCTTAATAATACTTGGGTGAGAAGCTTGCTCGAGATTGAACCATGCTCGAAGGTTATACTTAGAACATTTGAGATCTGTAAGGCCCCGTTACCGGTAGCCCTACTTTCGTGTTGGATTTACTCATAAACGCAGTTCTAAATATCATAGTTAATTAAAACATTCGCGGAATATAAAAGCTTTCATAAAACATTTCATAACAAAACACGTCTTGTCTTAAAACATCATTTTGTCTTTCAAAATAAACGAAACATTAAACTTAAACGTCTTGAGTCTTCCGATGCCAGCCTCTCATTCAGTGCCACGTGTCTCCTCAAGCGAGCTGCCTCATCCTACTCACCTGCGTGCATACTAAAAGTCAGCTACGCTGAGTGAGTTCTAGTTAATCATACACTATACAATACACATAAACTTATATTCTTTCATTCATACTTTCATACTTTCATACTTTCTTTTGTATTAACTTGCTTTCATATCTTACGTTATAAAGAGCATTACGCCCTACATTCCTCGAGTATTATTAGGGCTCGGTACCCTCCTTCCTCGAGTATTATTAGGGCTCGGTACCCTCCTTCCTCGAGTATTATTAGGGCTCGGTACCCTCTTTCCTCCAGTATTATTAGGGCTCGGTACCCTCTTTCCTCGAATATTAGTAGGGTTCGGTTCCCTAGTTCTCGAATATTAGTAGGGTTCGATTCCCTCTTCGTTACCATACAACCATACATCATACCTCGAGTATTATTAGGGCTCGGTACCCTTTTCGTAACCATACAACCATCATTTCCTTCTTTTATTAACTTTATCACGTTCATACATATAAGCATACATATCATACTTACCTTATACATAGCGTTACAACCTGACAGTACGTGCAATATCCGAAGATCGTTCACGTACTAACAAGCAATCATTCATACATTTCACATCATTCATATAAGGCATACACTTATCACTTAGGATAAGTGTATTAACAAACATATAGAGTATGCACACAGCCCCGAAAACATAACACATAAATGGGGCTAGAAACTCACCTGAATCCTGTTACGCTCTCCGTTAATAGTTATTCCCTTCTTGAGCTGTGCACGGCTAACTGTATAATATTTACACGTATCAATTAACTACTACTACTCATGTTGTATTTCTATCTTTATATGACCCACAACGAACGGGTGTCCGGGGGCAGCGCCCCTGGCAGCGGGGTCTAGGGGCGGCAACCCCTAGCAGGGTCCAAGGGGCAACCCCTAAGCGAACTTAACTTTAGGCGAAGTTAAACCTTAAGCGAACTTAGCTTTAGGCGAAGTTAAACCTTAAGCGAACTTAGCTTTAGGCGAAGTTAAACCTTAAGCGAACTTAGCCTTAGGCGAAGTTACCAGCTAGGCGAACTTGGCCTTAGGCGAAGTTACCAGCTAGGCGAACTTGGCCTTAGGCGAAGTTACCAGCTATGCGAACTTGGCCTTAGGCGAAGTTACCAGCTAGGCGAACTTGGCCTTAGGCGAAGTTACCAGCTAGGCGAACTTGCTTGCAAGCGAAGTTAAGCTTGCAGGCGAAGTTATCGCTTGTAGGCGAAGTTGCCCAGCTACGCCTCTGTTCAACCTTAATCCCCCAAAATCATCATCGTTTTGACGTGAAACTCTTGGATACGATATTTAACCAACTCGCGATTAATCCTATGGTCGTTTTTGGATATGGTTTGACCCGAAAACACGTAAAGTTTGGACCTTTAAGCTCAAAAACGTTCAATACTAGTGTTAAGGGTTCATTAACTGAGCCGTTTCCATTTTCGGGTTCATTACACTCGTATTTATCATCAAGTTTACAACTTTATGTTTCGTTTATACCCGATCTACTCTCGTTCTAAGTTTCAATGCTAAACGTTTATAAAAACGTAAACTTTAAGATCAAAACGTACCTTTTCGTGTTTGTTTGGCTTAGTCACGGACCCTAGATCTTGTATTTATCTTGCGTATTGAAGGATCTATCAAGAATCTCGTTTACTTGGTCTTGGATCCCACTCTCGCTCTCGGCCGTATATAAGTGTAGGTATGTGTGTGTGTTTTTGAGTGTGTAGAGATTATGATGGAAATGAAATGAGGGTTTAGGGTTTTAGGTTGGTTTAGGGGATATTTATATCCCTTAAAGCCCATGGACCTAAGGCCCATTCTCATTTAACCCATCTTAATTAATCTAAGTTCATGATCCGTTCTTTACTCGACATTAATTAATTAATAACGCGAAATCACTAAACGTAACTTTCTTTATTTAACCTTATAAATTTTAGGATGTTACAAGATCTTTCTTTATTGTATCCATGCTCGACCCACCAATGTGCTCGAAACACTTGGTTTAAGCTGGATAGATCAAGTTGTTTGCTCGATTGGCAATACATACTCGATGAAGAACATCCTTGCTTGATGAAGTGTAGCTTGCTCGAAGCTTTCAACACTTAAAAGAAATTCCATAAGATAGTCTTATTGCCATAAGACATCATGCTCGAGGTAGTGAAACCATGCTCGAACGTCCAAGCTTGCTCGAAGTCCATACTTAGCCATTTCTTTGAGGAGGTTGAGAAGATTCTAATCTTCCTTGTAAAATTCTGACTCAACAATGACCTTAAAATAAGCTATTTCTAAATAAAAAGGGCAAAATCATCATCAGCACGTAGACACATTCAAATCAAAGGTAATGCTCATTACCAAATTCCTCTAAATTATTGTTCATTAGGTCTTCTTAAAATAATGTTCATCTATATAAAAAGTGTAAATATAACACAGATTGTTATTGTGTAAGGGCTTTTGTTTTAAAGTTTGTAACGACATGACGTATATCACTTTATCTATAAACATTAACTAAACAAAAGTTGTATGTTTATATAATACTATTGTGCAGCAATTATGATTGCCATGTAGGTTTGGTAGCATTTAATTTATTATCTTCATTGGTGTGAAAAATGGAGGATGGATGATCACAATAATGTGCCCTGCTTGCGGTGCGCGCATATAATGTATATATGTGTGAACCCTCGGGTGGGCAAAAGTAAAATTGCACTAATTTTGACGTTATTTTACTAATTTTGTGAAAATAACGTTAAAAGTGATGGAAGGTTAATCAGGCATCATGTGGTGGCGTTGATAGCCGAAAGACAAGGGTACATGCACCAATCAGCCGGCGTCCCGATGATTGAGTGCTATGTGCCTTATGTAATATGTCCAAGGCTTGATGCAAAACTACTATCGAGCCGGGGGTCTCACCGGAAGCAGCCTCTCTATCCCCATGGGGTAGAGGTAAGGCTGTCTACATCTTACCCTCCTCAGACCCTACCATAGCTTTGCTATTGGTGGGATATACTGAGTACGATGATGATGATGATGATGATGATCACAATAATTACTTCTTCTTACAATCCCGAGTGTAGTAAATTTTTTTTATCTTTTTATTATCCAACAAAATAGTCTTTGTCATGTATTTTAGATATTAACATTCAACATGCAGTATATTACGTGCTTTTCTTGTTAACATGCAGGTGTAAGGTTTGTGTAGTTACGTGTAGGTTCTTAGAATATGTTCTATTGTAGTATATCGTTTGTATAGGGTATGATTAAAATACCATATAGGATATAAAACTACAACTGCGAATGTCGGGTGCCATATGTGTAGGCTATTTTGTGAATGGAAAACAATCTAAATTCATTTTTGAAGGTTATTTTGTATAAGGTTTGTTTGTTTTTTCCTTTGAATGAAAACCCATACAAAAACAACGATGTAAGATTGTACGTTTCCGGTTGTGTAGGTTATTTTATGTAGGGTTCCATCAACTTTCTTAACTTCCACCAACGGTGTAGGGTTAATGTTTGTTGTGTATAAAAACCCTATAAAAATACAATTGCATATGCTTGGCCTCATTTATGTAGGTTATTTTGTGAATAGAAAAATATATAAAAGTTGTATACTAAAATTATATTTCATGAGATACGTGTACATGTGAAAAAGAAATTGAGATTAAAAAGAGTGCTCGGTATGAATCTCTCCTACAATTGGATAAAAATGATTTGTGATGATGAAAAATCTTAGATAAATAACGATTAGAAAAAGCAACTATAAAGAAAAAGAAATAGATATTTGTAACTTTCTATAATTAATTAATGTTACTTACCAAGAATAAAACTTAAAATGTTTTACTAATATACCCTTGTGATTAAAAAAAATAGAAAACAAAAAAAATATGGTTGGTTAAAAGTATTTCTTGCACTTCTCGTATTAAAAACATTTCTCGCATGAACCTTAGCCTATATATATATATATATAGGCTAAGGTTCATGCGAGAAATGTTTTTAATACGAGAAGTGCAAGAAATACTTTTAACCAACCATATTTTTTTTGTTTTCTATATATATATATATATATATAGGGGATGGATCATGCGAGAAGTGATTTTATAGCAAGAAGTGCGAGAAGTAATTTATATATATGAAATAAATCAATTAAAAATTATTATTTGTAACTTCTCCAAAAAGCATGGCTTAACATATATAAAAAAGACATATGTGTTTACTATTGTACCCCTATCATTAAATAAATGATAAAACAAAAAGATAAATTGTGATTGGTTGAATTTATTTCTCGCACTTCTCACTATAAAAACATTTCTGTAATGAACCAAATCCAATATATATATATATATATATATATATATATATATAATAGAATACAATAATCCTTATCATACAATCAAGTATGCGACAACAGACGCCTTCAATTCCAAAAACACAAGATAACATAATTGTAAATACATTCAATTACGTTTTCGTCCCAATTAAGCATCTGCGTGAATAATTTGATTTAGAACGTATCAAATCAAACCTCGACTTCGAATTACCAACCAAAATAAAATGAATCAGTTCACGACTGAAATTAGTAAATCTACCTTATTAATTGGAGTAATTGAAGCTTGCGAATTTGATTAAGTGATCAATTGAAGATAAGAAACATTACTAAAGGTTCAATTTTGATTCGGAAAGATATCTCAAATCATCTGCAAACTAAATGAACTAATTTGAGCGTAGGACTCTGAACCCCAATTAGAGTGAGCGTAATATTTGAGCGTTTTGAATGTATTTGAACACAACTTTATCCGTAAATTAATGTTTGAGTTGAACCAATTGTAATTCATTGTTAAACCAAAAATCCATAACTGCGTGATCGAGGCTACACAAATAATTAATATTAACTAGTAAATTACCCACGCGTTACACGGGGAAATCGGTCAGTAAAACCCAAGCGTAGCAGTGGAGAGTTAACATGAATTCGGTTATTATTTGCTACGTTCGTTGCGACATTGGAACTAAACCAAAAAAAGTTTGTTAAATTAACATGTTTAAAATAAAATAAAATAAAATAAAATAAAAAAGTAGCGGCAAAGCCCGGCTATTGGTATCCGTACATTGCTAAAACCCGAGTGTTACGACGATGTGTTGACGTGAATTTGGTCACTGTTAGTTACGTTTGTAAGGTATAAGCAACGTTAGTAAAACCTGGGCATTGTATGTCTTGGACGTTGAGGCGGTAAGTCTACGCGAATTCGGCCAGTTTTTGTCATGTATGCTACGGTTTCTGTTGCTTTCATTACGGTACGAAAACTAAAACAAAAGATAAAATAAATATTAAGGTAGGCCAATGGGTGGCATCGGTTGTTAAAATCGGGCGTTGGTAAAACCCAAGCGGTTGTGGTCATTGAGGTGGCAAGCTACAGGAATTTGGTCGGTTTACGTCATGCTCTTTATGGTGCGGGGACAAAAAAAATTGTTCGGTTACAGTCGTCATGATACCAGAACCAAAGTGAAAAATATATAGAAATGGAGGTGGAACAATAGGGTGGCTTGGTGTCTAAATCCAGGCGGTGAGAGTGTGCGAACTCGATCGGTTAAAAAAAGGTAAAAAAAATGACGTTTAGTTACCATTACAAAAACCTAAGAAAACGAAAACAAACTAAATGGTTGGATGAATGTGAAATTAAAAAAAAAACATTTTCTTGTACTAAGAATCGAACCCGGGTCATCTCCAACTCAAGGCAAGGAAACGTCACCAAAGCCAAGTAGCCAACAGACCAGAACAAAGTTAGTTGTTTTAATTGCACAAATATCTAATATATATGAAAATTCTAGAACCTATTTTAGTTTTGTGGCACCAACTTTCTCTTTTACTATATATAGATAATATGTGAATCAAATTTAACAATTGAGTTATGACAAATTTAAAAGCCAACAAACACTTAAGCGTAATTGAATTCCTTTCACACTTAATTATTTGAGCGCAATTCATTGAATTATTTGATTCCATTGAATAACACCAATGAGTGTGATTCCAATGTTTAGATTGTTAGTTGTTGATGGATCGTATTACCCTTACGAGCTAATAACGATTTCCCATTGTGTGTATATATAGACAGGGAACAATTAACATCATAACCTAACCTAATCACAATCACAAAAACAATTTTGTGAACTTCTCCCTCATTCACTATTTCTCCATAAATCATAAACCTCATCATAAAAATGAATCATAAAGGGGAACTCGACCAAGCTGACAATTATGTCATCTGGATCATACTCCTCTACTTTGGCTACCCTATCCACTGCAACAAGTACGCAAATTATTGTAGGTTTATCATATTATCATGCTTTTCCATTACTAACATGAAGAACTGATAAGCATGTTGATTAATCAGTTCTTCATGTTTTCCCTAAATCTGGATCTAAATCGGAAGACATTGAATAAAACTTGATAAACCCTAATTTGGTATTTGGTTTTCATCCCCAAAACAGGTTTCATCAAGAAAACCATTTATGTAATTGTTTTGAATCGTTAAAACTCGTATCTAATAAACTCTAATATTTTCGAAATATGATATTTTCTAATAATGTTTTTTTATTTTCATCACAATTTTTGAAAATCACATATAATTTGGTTTAGAATCTGGATTGTGATATGTTTTTCCTACTTTGTTGGTAAAATTTATCTCTAGGATTATCGAAATCCGATATACTAATAAAAATATAATTTTCGAAATTATGCATATCATGGATAACAATCAATCCCTAAAGATTCGAAATAATCTTTAACAGGTTCATGGTTTACGGGGAATAACTATGCAGGTTTAAAATGCTCACGGGTTTAAAATAATAAGTAGTTCACAGTTTTCAGAGACTCAACAAAACCGGGAAACCATCATGTTTACCGAGAACTCATTAATATCACAAAAACACTATATCCCGTGAACTAACTATTCCAGGTGTGACATCCCATATCGGTTGGGAAGGACAAAGAAGCCTCCTTTAAGGAGGTGGATACATTCTCTAACATAACGCGTTTTGGGCGCTTAGTGGTAGTGGATGAGAAGAGAGCTCCACGGTTAAGCATGCTCACTTAGGAGTAGTATCAGGATTGGTGTCCTCTTGGGAAACCAAAAGCAAATCCGTGAGGCGATGGTGATTTGTCCTGGCCAAAACAATATTATGGTGCGACGGTAGCGGGGTTGCTATAGATGGTATTATAGATAGGTCTGAGCCGATGATGCCAGATCTCACGAGGACGCTGGACCCCTAAGGGGTGGATTGTGACATCCCACATTGATTGGGGAGTAGAACGAAGCTTGTTGATACATTTGTTGTCATCTCGGTCTTTGTATATCGTTTTGTAATTTGTTATAGTCTAGGGACTAGTTTTTCATTTAATGTAAGTTTTTTCGCTATAGGATGTTAGCGAATGAACATAGTTTTGGTTCCTCATACACTATGAGATACAAGCGTATGAGAGGTTAATGTATAAGGCCATTCGCTAGGAGAATGTCTAGCAAATGACGTAGCGAATGTGACTCATTCTCTATGCATGTATAGATGTCTCCTATTTATAGTTTGTAACTTATTACTAAATTAACGATCTTATTATTTGTTTAACCTCCGTGTCATTACGCTGTCAATTTGTTCTCTTAAAATACACACTGAAACCCTAATTAAGTACAATCGATCATATTGTTCAAAGTTATACCCATGATTTTAAGTTAAATTTGTTAGTTTTACTTCAAAATATTGGTTTTGAAGGGTAATTTATGAATTTACAGGGTTAATTGGGTAAATTTCAATCCTTCGCTATCATATGTCTTCATTCGCTAGTTAATTGTAGCGAATGATGTTTCATTCGTTATGCATCTCATTCTCTATGATGTCACACACTAACTTCGTAGCGAAATGAGGATTCATTCGTCAAATGGTATAGCGAATGAATGGGCATTCGCCACATATGTAGCGAATGAGCCCATTCGGTGCCTTGGAGTTTATGCCAAGGTTGCACGGTATATAAATAGAGAGATATAACCAATGGCATTCATTCGTTCATCACTGTTTTACCTCGATATTCACTCTCTCTAAACGTTACTCTGTCAAAATTTTACCAGACCAAATTTTTGTTTTTGTTCATTGATTTTCATCATTGTTCTTCATCAATAGGTAGATTATCAGTTTCATTGATGTTTAGATTAACATTTGGGACTAATTTGAATGTGTTTGAAGGTTAAACCCTAACGGACTCCAAATGAATCAATTGACAATTAAACCTGGTTTAAAATGAAATTATTGATCGTTTTTGCTTTATCGATCATGTATCGATGCTTATAAAATTGGTTTGGGTGTTAATAGTTTAATATTGGGTTTAATCAGAAGTTGAATTGCATGTTTGACTTTCTGGGTTCTTGATTTTGCTTTGACCCATTCATCAATTTATTGACCCATTCGCTAGTTCAAAATCATTAGTGTCCATTTGCTATGATTCTTTATTCATTCGTTAAATTTGTAACGAATGGATTCAATTCGTTATTCTCTTTAAAGAATGAACATAATTCGTTAATTTACTTAGCGAATGAGGCTCATACTTTAATTAATGATAACAAATGTAACCAGTATGAATAGTTGATTAGCGAATGAATCACTCGTTAATTAAGTTTAGCGAATGAGTTATTTCCATTCGTTATACTTAACTATTTTAACGAATGAGGAAAAATTGGTCATTCTCATTTATTTTTCAGTCTAGACATGTTCATTTTTACAGAAATGGCTGAACAAGAAAAGGTTCATATTCCTGAGGGATAACAAGAACAACCAGAGATTCAGCAAGCACAAGTCATACAACAGCAACAAATTTAAGCTCCTGCTGCTAAACCACAACAAGAAGAAGATCAACATGCTGTTTCTAGATGGGTTGTTGAGCCCAAGCACAATATTGTGGCATTTTGGGTCAGAACTTATAGGATCGTGTAACATTTGGAGATGTAATTAGCTTTTTACGCCGATCAAGAATATACCGAGCTATATCAACGAATCTCCCGGTGCTTTACAGCATTATTAGACCGTTTTGGGAGATGTGCATACTGAAAATCATATTGCTGCTGAAGTCCAAGGACACAAGATTATCATTACACCTCAGACTATTTGTGATGTATAAGTAATAATGAAAATGACGTTTATCAGTTTGTTAAGGCATTGATCAAGGGGTTGTTTGGAAGATTGAAGTATGTTTGTAGTTTAGATGCCTCTCAGTACAACAAGGCAAATCTCTATGAGCAGTACAAGTACCTTTTCCATGTGTTGATACATTATTTGGGTGGACGAAGAGGTGATTTTGACAAGTGTCGCATAATGTTACAATTTTCTATGGCTGCCTTGATGTTGAATAAGGGATTTAATTTTTCTGAGATGGTTTTCTATCATTTGAAGGAGAATTGCACCATGAAGACGAATAAGTTTATGATGTATCCTCATTTTCTTCAAATGATCATTGAGCACTTGGTGCCAAGCTTTCCTTAAGATATTTTGATTATGGCTGATGTTATCAATTTGGAACACATGAATGAAGATACGATGAAGAGGTTGATGGTTTATCGAGGCAAGACTGAACAGACAAGGCCAAAGTTTAATCGTTTGATTGGTCACTTGGCTAGTGAGTTATACCAGCCACCATCGAATGATCATTGGTGTCACACCCCATTTATCAAATTGCGGAAGCGTAAAACGGAAATGTAACAAGCACCTCTGGTGTCAATCACATTGTTTATAAAGAACAGTACAAACTAATTTACAATATTTTACATTGATCTAACTTCTTTTACAACTAGGTGATACAAACTATTTCCAGCCCGTTAAGCAGCGTTACTTCTTATTAGCACACTTACATCAATTTACCCCGCATTGATCGCAAGTCAAAGACGTAGCACATTGACTTTCTAGTCCAAGTCCGGTACACCTGAAAAACATGTTAAAACGGGTTAACTACAAGTAGTTTGTGAGTTTCACGAGTTTCTAGAAATCATTTGTGCGTATAACAACCATAGTGCTCAATTACGCAAGTATGTATGTATGTATATACGCTCACAAGTATGTTTGTTTGTATGTTTATGAAGTAATTATGCTAAGCTATAGTGAAGCCTTGACTGTCTGTTTGTACTGCGTGCATCCATTTCCCACGCTCAATCAACCACTGTGGCTCCCCTTCCGCCCAAAACATGCCCCGAGTAGCTATGTCTAACACTACATAGCGTGCTTGTATAATTATAGTCATGTGCAGACGGTGTAAAGTCTCGGCAATCCATGCCGGCTCCGTTTGGGTTTGTCAAACCAATAGTACTATTCACAAGCCACCGGCTCAAAGTTAATCACTGTTTTCGTGGGGACTTTCGTGTGTTATCACTTAGATAATTCCTATCATCAAACAATTCTAAGTATATAGAGATATAGCAACTTTTTTTTACCCCAAAAATTCATAAAAACAGTTTAAAAGTGGGGTCATGAAACTCACGGTTTAGTGTATGTTCGGTACTGTATCGGCTCATGTTTCGTCTTTCTAGCTCTTACTTAGTCCCTATAATAAATATTATAATAATAATAATATTAATATTTTAATATTATTATAATGTCCATACTAAACTGGGCTGTATATCTAGTCTGGGTATAGCTGTCACACCCAGAAAGCGTCAATGGGCTTAGATTGTGATGTTGTTCAATGTCTAGTATTTAAAATCGAACTTGGTCTAGTTTCCCCATTTCACCAGCTGGGCCAAGTTGTTCGTTTATGCGTTTAAAAAAAAGTATGAGTATGTAAACTTGGGTAAACGTGTCGGTTGAGGTTGATAAAATGATTAAGTTATAAAGAAAGATCACAATATATGGGTCCGGATTCCCTTCAGGGATCGTTTCCGTTTATTCTGTTTGGTTTCAAGAAATTGTCCGGATTTCTCACAAAAAGTTCTATTTTTACTTAATTAGTCCAAAAATATGGTTTTTGATCACTCTTGATGTTCTGATATTCCAACAGGTTCGTTAATCACGAACTCGTCGGTTTTTATCAGAATTGAATTTGTTTAATTTTCAAATTAGCACAATTAATTATCTGTTAATCTTTAAATTATGAAAATTTATCCACTTATCAATTAAAATATGTAGATTTTTAAAAAAATATTTCTAGAATTATTTACTCATTTATTAATTTATAAAAAAATATTTTATATGCTATATTTAGCCCGAAAATTGTCCATTTATATCAAACAATTTCCGAAAAATCCAAAACAATTCCTGAGTGATCAAAATACTCCCCAAAACAACCTGTCAAATTTTCAGAAACTAACAACCTTGCCAAATACCCTTTTCGAGCAAAAAAACGACTATGAAATCTCGAATAACACGAATCCACAAAACATATTTAGGGTTTTTCAAATGACCTAAAATTTCATATGTGATCATATTATACGAAATCTGAGTTCCCCACAAAATTTCATAATTTTAAAGTATTTTAAGTATTTTTCCCAAATAAACATCCCAATTCGGTAATAAATTCGCCAAATATTCTCGGATGGTCGCACAATTACCCAATCTGGACAGGGACTCAATCATATTGTCCCTGATGTCCCTGCAAAATTTTATAGCCTAAAAATATGCACATCACAACCTTAACCTAAACAGCCCGTAATCGAGCAATTCGACATTACCTTTGCCCTTTTCGCTCATTTTTGGTCACTTATTCCAATTTCCGAGTTCGTGTTCTTTTATGTAAGATAAGTACGAGTCCTATATCACAAACCATGTATGTTTAACCAAACTTTTGAACTGTAAAAACGTCGTTTAAACCCTTTAATCCGTATTTATGGCCAAAAAAGAGTATGATTCTGATTCCTAAACATGTGTATGATCAAAACACGTTTTTGGACCATTTTCAGGATTTTTACATGGTCAGGAATGATTTTTGGTAATCAAACTATGTTTATATGGAATTAAACATGCTTAAACATGCGTCAAATTGATTAAAATAGGTATAATACCTTAGGGTTTTGTTGATGTGTGAAAGAGCAGTAAGAGTTCTGGTTTAAACCTCTGGAATTATGACTAAAATATCTTACCTTACTTCATTATAAAGAAAACATATTAATATTAATAAAAAGGGGTTTTTAGTCAACTTTGGCGGGCTGGGCTTGTTGGACCATCTTTGGGCCCAATATTGGCCCATTAGTCTCGTTTTGCGTGCTCGAACATGAAATCCCGAGTCCATGTTTATTTCAGGTTCGGTTTTTGGTGAGAAAAATATATCGGGTACGACAAACAGCGAAAAACGAGTGTTTTTCGGCCATTTCTTGTAAATTTAGAAAAACATACTATTTGTTTGTAAAAATCGAAAATATTTTCACGGATCGCTTAAAACATCCCAATTAAGTGTTTTGTAAGTCTTTTCCGGCTTAACGGATGATCCAATGCATGTTTCGTAACTATCTTTCGCGTTTAAGTTCATAGCGGGTAGTTAAACGAGCATGTTTTCGTTTAACTGTTTTGCTATCGTACTAAGGCGATAATACCAATATATTCGCTTATATTAAACGTATATCGCTTATATATGCCCCTCTCATAAGATATCTGGATCATAACCAGACCAGATTGGTTAATTGTTTGTTCGATACGCAATAAGAGGTTAATCGCTTATTCGGTTTGTGAATACCAAGGTGTACTCGGTTTTGTCACGAATGTCGCAATTGGATACACGATGATTTGGATTCTGAACATGAAAATAACCAAGGTGGTGGTTGTAGTGGTGGTAATGATGGTGGTGCTGGTGGAAATGATGGTGGTGATGGTGGTGCTGAGGCACGTAAAAGAAAAGCAAAAGGCAAGGTTGCTGCTACAGAAGAGCCTAAGAAGAAAAGAATTAGAAGGGGTACTGGTGTTTCGATACAAGAACCAGAATAGGTTGTTCCAAGAATTGCTCCTGTTGTTACTCCTCCTACACCTGTTAGTATAACTGCTCCGAGTACTCTAGTGGTTACTTTGGTGACTACTGCATCTTCAGATCCAAGATTTTCATCCACTCCTCAATCAAGCTTAAGACCGATCCAGGCTCCTATTCCTACTCCACCGCGTGATACTTCAACTGCAACCCCCATATTGTAAATTGGATCTACGGTGATGTCACACCCCAACCTAAGGCGGAAATGCCGGGGCGTGTGCCAATTGTTCACAAATCGAAGATACTATCATAAATAAGAATGTGACAATATCTATTAAATTAATTATTTCAAATTACAGCGCACAAATATTCATAACACAAACAAATAATAGCAAATAATCCAAACAAAGATTAAATAAAGATAGTCTTCATTAAGTTCCCTATGGTCTTTTCTTGATGTTCGTCACGCTAAACTTCAATTCAAATGGAAACCTGCATATGCGTAGAAAATGGAATAGAGTTCGTCAACAACACATGTTGAGTGAGATGATCACCAATTTTCATGAAAATAATAATAGTGGATATATAATATATGATAAATGTTAAATGCGCAAACAAACATATGTAAGCAATAATCAATCAAACCATAAAGAAACCATAGACATGTTAGTATGTCATTTAACCGTTGCCTTGCGAAATGAGCATTGGCTACAATGACTGACTAAGTTTGTCGGTTTACCATCACCATGCGAACGGGCTTTGCTTACTACGACGGCGTATGATCATACTGACTTGCTAGACTTCAAATGGACCTCTCCGAGACTTGATAGAATATAAACACTTAAACAAATAGCAATTAGCATTTAATTGAATTACACACAATAATTATGTTTGTGAGTTTGTGTATATATAAGATATAAAATATGAATAAGTATGCATATGTCCCCAAAACATTTAAAAACATTAAATAAAAAGGAATGATCAAACCCACCTTATTGCGTAAGCGTGTGAGCAAGAATATGAGTAAATGATAAACAAATAAACAATTCGTCCTCTAACACGTCAAACAAAGTGAGTCAAATAAACTTGAAACTTTGAGATAAGTAAATATGAGTAAAACCAAACTTGTTGCCGCTGGAATCATTCCAAACGGATGTCTAGAACTCCAGTTATGATAGATTAAACGTTTAAGCGAGCTGGTACTGACCAGAATCCGAACAGCGAGTCGGAATTCGAGTTCTGGTCAGTAGCCTTAAAATCTCGTTACGAAAATAAAAGTCTTTGGACCGAACCTCGGTTCCATCCAGAAGCATGAGAAAACGAGTAGTCAAACTTGTTGACAATTAGCACCTAAGTCAGCTAAAGCGTTACTAACCGACAAACTACCGATCAAACATGGAATGGTAAAACTGCCCGGATTGGTCATTTTTTTGGGCAGTTTATTTTGAAGAACCGCTGAACACTCCTCATTCAAAGTCACACAAGAAAGCTCCTCTAATTTCTTCTTATTCGAGAGGACCTCTTTTAGAAACTTAGCATACTTAGGCATTTCTTTCAATGCATCGAGAAACGGAAGATTAATATGAAGCTGCTTAAAAAGTTTTAAGAATTTCCTGTACTGCTCTTCCATATTCTGCTTCTTCAAATGTCCTGGGTATGGAATGGGAGGAACATAAGTCCTGACTGGCTCACTGGTTTGTGCGGTACTTTATGGGGTTAACCTTGGGTGCACCTCACCAGGAGTCTCAGTCTCGATCTCATCGGCAACCGGTTTTGGTGTGGAAACCGATGCATCAACAGGAATGGTGGATTTACCACTCCTTAGGGTAATCGCCTTAGCCTCGGCATTCGGATTAATCTCATTGTTACTCGGAAGGCTACCCTGTGGTCTCGCAGAGAAGAGCTGAGCAATCTGTCCAACCTAATTCTCAATGGTCTGAATGGACACTTTCTGATTCCTCAACTCGAGATCGTGTCTCCGGAGAGTCTCATCAATCTTCAGGTTCCTCTGTTCAGCCATTTTGTTTGAGGTCTTGGTTTTAGCCAAAAGCTGAGTCAAAAGATTTTCAACACTAGACTGACCACTACTGCTGGAACCCTGAAACTGAGGCTTTTGCTGGTAAGATTGGTTCTAGGTTTGATTCTGGTAATTTGGATTTCGGTCAAACCCCGGTGGCTTTTGATTCTGATTTTGACTACCACCACCATCTTTCTAGCTAAAATTTGGGTGGTTTCTCCATCCCGGGTTATAGGAGTTGCTGTAGGCATTGTTTTGGTGGCACACAAAGTCAACATCCTCCACCACCATGGCCTGCTGGCACTGACTGGTCTGGTGTTTCCCGTCACACACCCCACAACGAGAGCTAGACTTAGCTAGATCGGACTGCATCTGGTCAAATCTTTTGGTCAAGGCTTCTAACTGAGCGGAAACAAGGGTATTAGAATCGACATGAAGAACGCCCTTAGTTGAAGGAATACTACGAGGTGGATTATATGCAAAACTTTTCTTAGTAGCTCGCTCCAAGACATCCAACGCCTCATTGGGAGTACACCTACCGGAATCTCCTCCCGCAACCTGATCAACGACCTGCTTCTGTGCTCTAGATAAAGCATCAAAGAACGTACGATACTGAAGACCGCGACTCAAACCGTGATGAGGGAATTTTCTCAACAAGCCCTTGAACCTCTCCCATGCAGCATGAAGTGACTCATCATCATCAACACTAAAACCAGTGATTTTTGCCCGGTATCTTGCAGTTTTATTGGGTGGAAAGTACTGAAGAAGAAATTGCTCAACCAATTGGTTCCAAGTGGTGATGGAACCGGAAGGGAGTGCCTCTAACCACTCCAAGGCAGCCCCGCGAAGTGAGAACAGAAAAAGTCGGAGTCTCACGGCATCGTCTGTACACCCCTGGATCTTGAATATCGCACATAATCGAAAGAATGCGCAACATGAGAATGTGGGTCCTCGTTCGAGAGGCCATGGAAAGAAACGGAATTTTCAGCCATATGAATAATACTCGACTTGATCTCGAAACTCACAGTAATCTCGGGCTCCGTGACACCGCTGTCGTAGCCATCGAGGGACGGCGTGGCGAAGTCATCCATGCGACCTTGATTGTTCGGATCCGCCATCTCCTCAACCTTGGGATTCGCGTCGTCCTCCAAAACTTCGTTTTTAATGACCTCGGAAATCTCGCGTGCTCTCCTCTTCAAACCTTCTCGAAGATGTCGCTCGGGTTCGGAAAGGGGGGAAACAAGATCAAGACCGGGTGTGGTGGACATGCATCACCCGAAAGAAACGCGGAATGGAAACAAACAAGACACGGAAAACTACCTAAAAATATAACTAATAAAATAAAACAAGATGAATAAAAATGAAATAAACTAAAATAACATAGAGCAAAAATATCAACAAGGCAAATCAATTACTCGTATCGTTTTCAAAAGTAAAACATTGTGTCCCCGGCAACGGCGGCAAAAACTTGACGTGTGCAAATATATATATAAAAGTTTCACACAAATCGGGTTTTAAAAATGGTTTTCACCAACAACCAAACCACACATGAAAGGAAAGTGTACCTATCGTTTGTAGCAAAGTATCGGTAAGAACCGAGTGTCAATCCATGGACACGGCGAACTTTTGATAATAAATCTTTGTAATTAATTTAACCGAACAAGCAATCAAATTGATTTTTCAAATTACTAAACTAACATACAACAATAACAAAGCAAATAAAATACAACTAACAATCAATCCAAACAAAGCTACTTAGACTATGCATCCACTTAAACTTAGTGATAAAATGACAATGATTATGGCAAACATCATGAATTAAGCATTAATATCAAATTCCAATCAAGGCAACCTAATACTAACAACAAAATCATGATGGGTGTTTTTCAAAATAATAACCATAGATTAGTAAGTTTGTCAAAACTACCTAATCTCATAATCAAAGGAAAGCTAGCATGAAAATAACAAACTAACCACCTAAAATTATGTAAAGTAGACAAGTCCAAGAACACTAATTAAACACATGAATCTTTTAAGTAGCAAAATATAAACTAAGGATTATGGCCTTAATCTCTAGCAACATCAACCAACTCAAAGAATAATGTTATCACCATACAATTTTCCAATATCAAGTGATAGGTTTCATGCTTGTTAAAATTCATAACCAAGTTAATTTTCATTAGTCATTCCTAACTTAATGATATAAACAAAGTATGCATAAACAAACTAAGTTCATAAACAAATACTCAACATATAGTTTTCCAACATATTATGGTTAAGCATCTATCAAACTAACAAGATTAGGAATTAAAACAAGCATTCAACCATTAAACTCTACTCAAAAACATGTCATAAAATTGAAGAACACCAACATGCCAAAATCATGCATAGATAAAATATCACATAAGTAGAAGTTTCAACATAATCTAAGTAACAAAAGTATTAGCCCATAAGGCTTGATACAACAAACAAAATCAAAGTAGTCTTACAAAGCATTGTTAAGAACAAGAAATTGCAAACTAAGATGAATGATGAATGCTACTTGCAAGGATGATCACACAAGATGGAAGCTTTGAATTCTCTCTAGCAAACACACAATAATTTTCCAGCAAGTTAAGAGAATTCCCCTAAGGCTCCACACTTGAAATGGAGGTAATGGAGATGTATTTATGCTTTCTGGACATCTGGCACGGGCCCATGCACGGGCATGCACGGTCGTGCATATAAGTGGAAAGTCAACACCCCGCTTTAGTCTGACCAAAAGGTCAAATTTCTCTGCTCTGGCACGGTCATTAGCACGACCCTGCATGGTCGTGCAGGTCTTACACGGGCATCCGCACGGGCATGCACGGTCGTGCAGGTCTGGCAGAATGCTGTTTTGCCTCCGAAACGCCATCTTTTTGTGTTTTCTTTGTCGGGCGGGCGCCCGGACCTGCAAATTCACAAATAACTCAAATAAGTACCTAAAACAATGAATTTGCATGGAGTTCGGTATAAATATGAGGTTAATTTGATGCAATAAGATGTACACTTTGTGTTACATCAACTTTCAATGATGATTATTTCACCATATGTATCTGTATGTCATTAAGGAACAAATTGAATATGTTACAACTTTTAAAGATTATAAAACTAAAGTTGAAAAACAATTAGATCATCAAATAAAAGTTGTAAGACAGATAGATGAGGTGAAAATCATGGAAGAAATAGTAATGTGGGTCAAGCTTATAGTCCATTTTACGAGTTTTTTAAGGGCCCTGGGATCGTGAACTAATACACCATGCCAGGTACTACTCATCAAAATGATGCCACTGAACACATAAATCGAACCCTTATGGGCATGGTACATAGTATGTTAGCCAACGCTAATTTACCTCTATTCCTGTGAACTAAAGCCTTAAAAGCAGCCGTTCATATACTCGGTAGAGATCATTTTAAGTATGTCCCTAGAACACCTTATGAACTCTGGACTAAAAGGAAACCTACTCTTAAGTATACAAAAATATGGGGCTGTATTGCTGAGGCAAAACTTTATAACCCTTTCCTAAGGAAACTTGACCCAAAAACAGTTACCTGCTTCTTTATCAGGTATCCTAAAAATTCAAAGGGTTATCATTTTGGATGTCCTTCCCATATCACTCATATTGTAGAAACCAAGCGTGTCGCATTCCTGTGGGATTTTAAGATTAGTGGGAGCAGTACCAACCCTTATGAAGAATTGCAAGAAATACAAGATGCGGGGGTAGACTCGTCGATTATGTAGCTCCGATTATTCCTCTTGTACCTAATGTAATTGAACCCACTACACCAACTTCTCTACACTTAAAACAGAAAATGAAGGTTCATCAAACACTCAAAACCAAGACAGCGTTGAACCCGCTAAACAACTGAGGAGGTCATCCAGGTCCAGAATACCTACTAACTTTGATGATTATGTCACCTACTGATGTGGCCTATTATATATAAATATTATAAATACTTCATACACTTTTATTAGGTTTTGTGTTGGTTTATATTTAATATTACTCTAAATTGGTTCATATGCGTGTTTTTAAGGTTATAAGAGACAATGAGCTAAAATTGAGTAGTTTTTATTAAACTTGAGACAACGAGCTCATTTATTATTAAGGGATTTTTACATATTTCCCTTTCCTAACCTTTGAAATTACATATTTTCCCAAAATACAAGTTTTTAATGCAAAATGTACAATGCTCTTTAAGCATGGTTTGAGGAAATATGTAATTTCAAAGTTTAGGAAGGAGAAATATGTAAATGCCCCTATTATTAATGATAACTTTGCTTTAAACTGAATTTAGATATTTATTTATAATAAAGAAGGAGAATGTCAATGCATTTAATTTTTGTTAGTGAGTGAAATAAGTTAATAAATCAATTAAGTTTCTTAACTTAGAATGAAGAAATGTGATTGACTTTTATGATATGATTTTTATATGTCACCATAGGCTAAAGTAACTAATTCATATACTTTTTTGCCCTTTGCAGGAACCGATTAAATATCCCTGGGCTCCACTAAAGCACAAGGAAAATGAGCGTGAGTGCTTATCATAAGAGAATTGCTCACGAGGTAAAAAAAAAAAGAGCCCGCTAGAGTAGCTTGGACTACAAGCAAGAAACCAATAAAAAAGATCAGAAGGGTTTTGAAAGGAGTGAGGAGGGGGGCGCCCCTTTTAGACCAGAAAAGCGAAAGTTTTGGACGAAATTTGGAGAAAAGATCAAACACCTGACATCAGTTCATAGAAAATTATTAGAGAAGGAAGGGACTGAACTCTACTCATTAAAACATACTATATTCGGTTTGACTTACTTGTTTTCATTAGTAATTTAGTGTTTGAACCTAATTATTTTGTTTTTTCTTGAGTATGAGTGTTGGCTAAACCCATTAGTTACCTAGGTTTTTGATGATTACTTTGGGTTTCTAATGTTGGATTATTACTAAATTAAAGAATCTTTCTATGGATGTTGGCTAAACCCTTTCACTGAATCATTATGTATGGATGACCACCTCTTGGATTACATGTATATCATACAGTTTGGTCCCGGAAAATTCAAGAGTTGGTGGGCCGAGCTGAATTCATATCTTCGGACCCATGTGAGCTTTACAATTGATTTCTTCCCAACCAATTGTAATAGGTTAGTGTTGAGGAGCATTGATGGGAAGAAGATAAAGGAGAAGCCTTCTGATTGAGGTTTTAGGAGCTAGTCTAGCTAAAGACTCTTCTTTAAACTTTAATAAGAATCCGGTGTCTGATTCATTACGAACGATCTAGTCATTGATATGATTACGTTGTAGGTTGATTACGTTAAGTGTGTGTACTGTGTGTATTAAGAAAGGATTTTGGCAGAGTAACAAGGCTAATTAGGATAAAATAACTTGTTCATTTAGAATAGTTACAAGGGTATATATATAGGAGATGAGACATTCGTGTCTCATTCGTTAGTCATGCCTAATGAATGAGCTTCCCATTTGTTTCCTATACGTTAAGTTATTCGTTAAACACTCCTTAACAAATGAAACTACATAAGTTATCCTCATTCGTTAACATCTCTAACAAATGAGCTACAAAAGACACAGACTCATTCGTTAACATTCCCTAACGAAGGAGGCATTACATTAATTACCAAAATACCCCTAATACATTAAACTATTCTCAAATACATTAAACAAAGACCGAGACGCAAAACGATGTATCAACAAACTCCCCCTCATCTCAAGTTCTTTGTTGTCTTCAACTCTTGAACCTGCTAGTCTTCCAATCTACACAGCTATGTATTCCAAATGCTTGACAAACCCGGACGACTCTTTGGAATTGCATAGCTTGGTGGTTTAGGGTTATATTCCGCCGAGGATGTTTCCACCTATGCTTTCTTAACGTCAAGAGCACAATCTTGGAAGTTACAGGACCACATTTTGCGTGATTGTGGTGTTGATGGGTTAGATTTCGATTTTGGGTGTGCGTTGGATTGTTTGCATAACTCTATTCCCGATCTTGATCCTGGTGGGTTCACTAATAAGGACACCCCCCCCAAGCCCAAAATGCTTTGGCGAGTGCCCTTTATAGTAAAACCATCCAAAGTTTGGGAGAGAAGTCTGGCATGTCCCTTCATCAGAGAGCGGTATTAGAATGTCTTCAGGCTCCATATGCTCAAGACTTTTTGATTGTCATCCCCATCAAGGGGTTAGGCCAGCACATGTCTGTAGTGGAGTACCGGACCATTCTTAAATATCGCTTAATAATCCCCATGTTCCCAGATGATGAGCCCTGCCCGGTCTGCCGTAAAGTTTATAGATAATTTTGGTGAACATGTAGTTCATTGCACAGAACTCCCGGGGTTTAAATATAGACATGATTTGGTCAGAGATGTCATTTGTGATGTGTTAAAACTGGAGGGAATCTCAGCAAAAAAAAAAAGGCGCCTGTTAATTTCTTATCGGATCCACGTGAATGTCTACCCTCCAACCAGCGGATATTCTTGTGTTTGGATGGGCGGGGAGGAGCATGCTTGTGTGGACCTTACTGGGGTGTCCCCTCTTGTCGGGCTTAGGGACACCAGGTTTGTAGCTAGGCAGGCTGTGTTAAAGGCAGAATCAGAAAAAATTGCTAAGCACGAAAACGGTGTGTTGATAATCATCACGTCTTCATCCCTTTTGCTTTCGATAAATTTGGGTCTCTTGCCCCCGAAGCGGCTACGTTTCTAAAAAGAGTTCAGTCGGTCGTGCACAGTAACTCAACGACGCCAAAGAACGATAACTTTGTTTTCAATAGGATCGGTTTTTTCCATTCAAAAGGGGGTGGCGTAGCAGCTTGTTGCCCGCTTACCTAACTCTCTTTTGTAATTAGATCTTTTTATTATATATATTTCGTTAATTCAAAAAAAAAATTGCTAGTGTACAAAATTGCTTGCATTTCAAGAACTTTAAAAACTTATGTTAAGAGAATACCTTTCCTATTTATTTTAGTGTTTTACGAATTGGATTTTATAATTATTATCATCATCAGACTCGTGAACTATCCAAAAGTCTAATTCGAAAAGGGAAAATGAAAACAGGCGAAGGCTAAACAAACTGTGGGTATATAGATATTATTATAACTTTTGTAATTTCTTTTTTCATATTCTCTGTTGTATTGTGGGTTATCTTATAAATAAAATTACGGAGATCCCGTATCATTTGATGTGGTGATAAAGGTGGGTTAGTTTTAAAATAATAGCCAGGGGTTCGATCCTCACTAGTGATGGTTTATAAATATATATATATATTTGGCTGTGTAAAAAAAATCATGAAGAATAGTTTGATATAGTGTCAAAGTGAGTCAAGTCAAGTCGAGCCTGAGCTTGACTAGGTTTGAGCTTGGCTCGGTTAACTTATACATAGCTTAAACTCGGCATATAAGTAGTTTTTCAAGCTCAATTTGGTTTTATCATTTATTAATAGATTTTTACATAATTGTAATATATATATATATATATATATATATATATAATTTTTTTATCAAATAGTAGACTCGTTTAGACTCGCAGTGAAGCTCATGCTCATTTATTAAATGAGTTTATTTCAGGTTTGAGCTTGTGCTCGTTTAAGCTCTACTCGATTGAGCTTTTTTAAGAGCCAATATCGAGCAACTTGCCTCGTTTGCGCCCCGAATTTGATACCGTAATCTCTTTTAAGACCTACTTAAAGAAATAAAGCTTTCGATTGAACCATTAGCAACAAGCTACTCTCACTACTTTAAAATTTTAACGACTACTCTTGATGATATGAAGTGCACAATCAAAACATCACGTCATGCCCACAAGCACGATGTAACAAATGTATACACACGCGTAAGGGTGCTTCACATCATTTTGGTTCTCCACCTTTTCCTTACCGCTATGTAAGTAATATCTATGAAATACTAACACTTGAAATGCCACTCCAACGTTTGTTCACCTCACATATGTTTGGATAATTCTTTACTATCAATTCTATATTGAACTCACTACTTTGAGCATCTATATTTCTTTTATTATATTTTCCCTGTGAGCAAATCTTGATTCATTGCGAAACTTTTGTCATAAAGAATGCAATCACGGGTTAATGTTTACAGAGATTGAACACTTCACAAGTTGACATCCTATTCTATATCCTAACAAACTTACCACCTATGGATGAGCTTGGTGTCGAACAGATGCCGGCACCAAAAGCATATACCCGTTATGATGTTAGTATCAGTGCCAGTATCAAATTAGATAATACTTTTCCTTGTATAATGTTTACGAATTATATTTTATTATTATTATTATTATTATTAATGATCGTCACCCACAGATTTCGTGAAGCATTTAAATCCAAGTGTAATTCCAAAATCCAAAAGAAAAGAAAATGAAAACAAGCAAAGGCTAAACACAAACTGTGGGTACACCGTACACAAGTACGCGTCTTTAACACACACACACACACACACCATGACTGACGGTTATATATATATATATATATATATATATATTCACCCTCCCATCCCACCTCATTCACATTCATTCTTCAACACCGCCGCCATGTCATCTCTCCGACGAGCGACTCCGGCCGTCCACCGTCACCTCCGTTCAGTCTCCACCGCCTCCACTTCACTCATCGCCTCATCGCTCTCCACCGGCCCGAATTCCTTCAGCCGAAACCCTAACTTACTCCGCTGGATCTCCGCCGTCGTCGCCGGTGCCGGAATCGGCGTCGGCGCCGGAATATCTCTGTACTGGTACTCTCCGTCCACGTCTGCGGTGAAGTCGGTTATGAGCTTTGCTGATTGGTTGACTGCAACGGCTGATGAGTTGAAGAAGTCGTACGAGAGTCAGCCGTTGTCAGGTTCTAGTTTCTTCATTAGAGGTAATTGATTGATGGCCTTGTTGTTATTTATAAAGGGTGAGTATTTGGATTGATTTGATTGTTGATGAAGCAGATGCGTTGAGGAGGAGGATCTTCTTTAACTATGAGAAAAGGTTGAGATCGTTAAGTCCTCCTGAAAAGGTAATCAACTGTTGATATACCCAAGTGCCTGTTGAAGAAATGAATCTAGATAACCAAAGTTGTTAGAAAATTTTAATGAAATGCAAAGAACAGATGATTAGTTGGATAAAGTTAGTGGTAGTTTGGTAAATTTTACATTTGCCTCTATAACTTGTTTCTTTCAGCAGCCGTTTACTGGTTGTTTTGACTATCAATTATCTGAAATGATATTTTGCTAAACACTCAAGAATCCATTTTTAACTTGCACTTTAGATGATATTGTCCATGCTTTTGTAGAGATGTTCAACGAAACCGGTTCCTGGAACCGAACCGGTGGACCCGAACCGGTTCCTACCCGTTTTTTGTAGGAACCGGATCCTATCTGATTCAACCCGATGATCCGTGACCGGTTCTTGCATTTCTGAGTGGGGGCGGGTAGGAACCGGAACCGAACCGGAACCGGTTCTGGAACCGAACCATCCGGAACCGGTTCCTAACCGGTTCTAGCCGTTGGATCGAATATAGCCGTTGGAAATCGTTTTTTTTGGCCGTTTTTTGACCGTTGGGGTCAAAAATAGCCGTTTTTTGGCTCCCCAAGCACCCCACTACTAGTATAAATAGGTATTTGGTGTCATGGGTTCATCACAACACTCAAAACGCAAACCCGAAGGCAAAAAAATACAAAAAAACGCTATTACAACGTTTTGAGTTCTCTAATCTCTTGTTTTCTCTTCTTCTATATTCATATTTGTTGTTATGGCTGCCTCACAATCATCGGTTGGTCAAGGTTCCAACGCCGAACCAAGTTTCGTTCGTATTGTACCTCATAATCGTAATCAAGAGATTTGGTGCAATTGGGATTTGGTTGAATTGAGTGATGACCATTCATTGAAGGCTCGGTGCAAGTTTTGTGGGATTTATTTTTCATGTTATACAAATACGAATCGTAGTTTAAAATCCAAATCGCAAACGAAAAAACGAAAAAAAAAAATAAAATTTTTACACTGTAACCGGTTGGAACCGGTTACGGTACAGGAACCGGGTTAGGAACCGGTAAGAACCGGTTAGATAGGTTAGGGGTCCGAGGGTGGGAGAACCGGTTCGGTTCCCTAACCGGTTCGAGCATGGAACCGGTTTAAAAGGGGGTTTTGAATATAGGAACCGGTTAGGAACCGGTTCCGGTTCCTAGTCCCAAACCGTTTTGAACATGCCTATGCTTTTGTCATGATAACTGCTGTAATGTAATGGGAATATGATAATGATAAAACTTTGTTTAGCATGGTTCGAGTTCGCATCAATAACTTGTAACTTTTGAGTCTCTTAACAGCATTGCGCTGCACGACAGCAGTTAGCAAGGGCTATTTATTAATTATTAGTTAAAGTTAAATGTTTTGCTTGATTTTCTGGTAGGAAAAATGTGATTATTTTAGTGTAAGGTGATTCATCTTTTTATAACTATTTGTATTGTTTTAAGTCCCTATTTTCCAAACCTTTTGTGTGTTTTGCTGCAGGCGTGCAACTGGCCTTGGTTCTAGCATGTTTATGGTCGACATGTTTCAAAGGTCACTTGCATTTTAATGATTTTGGATTTTATAATATGTTATTCTTAAAAATACCTGATACAAGAGAATCCAAAATTTCTGCTAGATCTCTTCTTATTTCCCTGGGATTGTAGTTCAATAGGCAAAAGCACCGCCCTGTCAAGGCAGATGTGAGCCCCATCAGTCCTGACGGAACCAATAAGTACATCAATTCGCCTCTCGATTTTCTGTGAAAGAAGGGACAGAGAGCACAATTGAATTCAGAAGGGGTTTCCCTTCTTTTTTTCGGGATTCTATTGAAGAAAGATCAAACCCTAAACTAGAATGAAAACAACTAAAATAGTGAAGCTGATAGAATATTTGGTTAGTGCATGAAAGTGTCATTGAACAATTGATTCAAGTTTTTAAGTTCCAAACTGGTGACAGAAGTGCTTAAAGTAGTATGATCATCACTAAATCAATCATTTGTCTGTGATACGTTATTATGATGTCTCTTAATCGCATTTAAGCTGAATCAAAGTAAACAAAATGAATACTTGATGATTCTCGCATTGCAGTATAACTCATACGGTTAAACTTTTTTTTTTGAAGGTATTTGAATATTTTGCATCACACAAGAATAGTGAAGGTGAAACCCTTATGACACCTGGCGATCTGATGCGTGCCATTGTCCCCGTTTTCCCTCCATCCGAGTCTAACATTGTCAGAGAAGGATCTCTTAGAGGAGAAAGACTTCCAGGAGAGTTGCATTGTGCACCTTCACAATTCTTCATGCTTTTTGATGTAAACAATGATGGCCTCATATCCTTCAAAGAGTGAGTTCTATTCACCTTTTTCATAATATTACTTCAACTTGTTCTTCATTACTAACATCTTTTATTATTCACAGGTATATATTTTTTGTCACAGTATTAGGCATCCCTGAGTCAAGCTTTTCAGTGGCTTTTAAAATGTTTGATGTTGACAATGACGGGTGGGTATTGATTGCAACTTTAACCTTCATTATTCATTATTATTCATTGTCATACTTAACTTATGGATATGATTTTGTTCTCAGAGAGATAGATAGAGAGGAATTTAAAAAAGTAATGGCGTTAATGCGAAGCCATAACCGACAAGGGGCGTTTCAAAAGAGGGGACTTCGAACAGGACTTAAAGTTGGAGGTCATGTAGAAAACGGAGGACTGGTGCACTATTTTTTTGGTGAAGATGGTAATGATCGACTGCAACATGATAAATTTGTTCAGTTTTTAAGGGATCTTCATCATGAGGTATGCAGTTGTATTACAAGCAGTATCTTATTCACGAATTTGTAGGTTTGTTAAGGAACTGAACAAACGGGACATGTTTCTGTTTTATCAATTAAATTTAGCCGAGTAAACGATCAAATGCAAACAACTTAAAGAGTGAGGTTTTCTTGTTTGTGTTTGTTCGTTAACATAGATGAACAAACATAACCGAGCGAACAGCAATTAAACGTGAACTTTAACATCAATTTGTAGGGCTTAAAAGATAATATAACTAGAGAACTATTGTAGGAGGTGATATTTTAATTTCATAGAATTAGACTAAATGAGCATAATTATCTTAAATGAATATATGAATGAACAAACTAAAACAACCGTAAGCTAACTAATTATAAATGAGAACATTTGCGAGCATAAATGAATGAACGAGACATGTGATAAATGGCCATAAACAAACTTCCCACCAAATGGTTCACGAAACGTTCGGTTTATTTACAGGCCTACATGTATGCTGTCTTTTTGTTACCATGGTCATTTTTTCACTATGCAAATTTATTTGTATGTAAAAAAGAATATTGGATGCATTACCTTCTGATTTACATTTCTCTTTTAAAAACAGGTGGGTCAACAATATTCGTTTCTAATATGGGTCGGGTTGGGTTGACCTGAAACACTCATTTATGTCACACTTACATCACACTGTTCTCAGTTTTTTCTGTTTCAGTTTATTGAATTGATAATAATGTTGTGTTTTTAATACTGTGTAGATGGTGTGGTTGGAGTTTTCTCATTATGATTTCAAATCGAGTGGTACGATACCAGCTAAAGATTTTATGCTGTCAATGGTTGCATCGGGTGATATACGCCATATGAACAAATTGCTTGATCGTGTTGATGAGTTAGATAAGGAGCCTCATCTTAAAGATATGCGCATAACGTTTGAGGAATTTAAAAACTTTGCAGAGTTGCGTAGAAAGCTGCAGCCGTTTTCTTTAGCACTTTTCAGTTATGGGAAAGTCAATGGGTTTTTGACCAGGAATGATTTTCAACGAGCAGCTTCACATGTAAGTCAATTCTGCTAATTGTTTCACTTTTATGTAGAGCTACTGTTATTAACTAGTCTGATACATAGCGAACAAAAATGTTTTATAGAAATGTAAAATGCGATTGAGCTAAAATGGTTGGATGCAATGCAGGTATGTGGCATATCACTGAGCAACAATGTAATAGAGCTGATATTTAACTTATTTGATGCAAATCAAGATGGTCATTTATGCTCTGATGAGTTCTTACGCGTTATGCACAGACGAGAAAGAGAAACATCTCAACTCACCAACCCTGGAATCATGAATGCAATTTGAAGGTATACACAGCACAGCAACCGATATGTACAATTCATGTTTGGTATTGTATCTGACTTAAAACTCCAACCAGAAATGTATAGTTATTTTTACTATGATATATTACTGACTTTCGGGACTGATATAGTTTATGTGCGATATTTACTGTTGCCCGAGCAACACATCTCGTGGTTGTGGACTTCTCCAGAAATTTGAAACTGATTTTGTACACCACATTCCTATATACCACCGCACGTCCTTGTTGTACATTGTGTAAATGTTGTTGTACGTGTGTGAAATCATTTGGCCTACATGTCGTTCTCTTAGTAAGTTTTAAGAAAATTGTAGAGCTATAAACAGCAAATGGTGTTATATTTTAAGAAAGTTGTAGAACTAACAAGTAGCTAGAAACCAAGAACAAAAAACATCAAAGTTTCAGGTTGCATGTGGTAGTGAATACAAGAAGCCACCTTGTACCAAAGACCATCTCTATCCGCTCGCGATTTCCCACCACCAGTTATCGAGTAAGGCAAGATTGGTTACTCTGAATCGATACACACAGACCACCGTTTGTCTTTGGGGCTATGACCCGATCTCAAGCAATCCAACGGATTTTGTTACAACTCTTCTCCTCTCCTGATCAGTTCTAACTTCTAACACTTCAATGACATGAATATGAATAGGAGCTTTGAATAATGAAAAAAAAAATGGGAATACTATCAAGAACCGACTAGCATTTGGTATGCAGAATTGGAGAGCGTAATGGAATGACCTATTGTGAGGGAATGAGGAAAAGTATGTTTGGTTGATCAAAGGAATGGAATAATGCATTACCAAGCCTATTCTATTCCCTCTAAAACATCCCAATTTCATTTTATCCATACCATATGTTTTTTTTCACCTCCACCACCACCACCCACCACCATCGCCATTCACCACCGTCTTTACCGCCACCATCGCCATCAGTGCCAGCTGTCCACAACCGCCACCCGCCCGCCGCCACCATCAACCATCGCCCACTGCCCCATCACCCACCACCGCCACTGCCATTGCCACCATCGCCTGCCACCTCCACCGCTACCGCCACCACCCACCCCAACACCACCACCACCCGCCACCACCATCACCATCACCGTCCATCAATGCCACGACTGCTACCTACCTCCCACCACCACCGCCAGTCACTACCATTTTAATTTTATTTTTTTTATTTTTTTCCTACCTACCAAACAACGCAATGTAATCATTCATTTTATTCTTATGCAGTAACCAAACATCTCATTGAAATGGTAATAACTCATTCTATTCATTCTTCCATTCCATTACCACGTTTATTTCATTACTTGATACCAAACAGCTAATCATTTAAAGATATCAATATTCGTTTTTCAATTCTTTATATGATTATATTAGACTAAACACTATTATGATTTTTTTTTTCAACCGGTTGTTACTTTTATTAATGACGAGCAACTTTTTTATTTGATCATTTATTTTAAATATGCAAAACTTTAAAGTTTAAAATAGGTGTTCGACAAGGTTCCAACTTGTATGCTAATATTGTTTAAAAAAAAAATTGTCCTTGTTATTAGTTAAAAATGTTTTTTTTCTTCACTTTTTTTATAAAAATTACATTGTCTTGAAATATCTTATCTTATTACAGTATCCAGCATGCAAACTTATTACTGGTTTGTTAGATTTTGTTTTTATGAACTCTTTTAAAAAATTTAATATTCAAGAAAACTGTGAAAAAAGTTAGAATTTCATGATTTTTTATTTCTGTCATATAGTATTGATATATTTTAACATCCATTTATGGCTATGTATCTCTCATTCGTTTTTCGTATTTCTAAAACCATGGATCATTCATATTCAATTTTGTATCCTAACCTTGATGATTCTAAAATTTATTAGAATAATCAAATACTGTGAAAGCCCTTCGTTTTTTTCAAACCCAAGTCAACTTCCTTTCACTCAAAATCCTTAGACCTAATAAAATACTTAAAAACAACCTTCGATTAATTAACTGATTGGGCAAGTGGGTCATTTTTTGGGTTTGGGGAGAACGAATACTCCAAGATAGTTTTAGTTCTACATCAAAGAAAATATGCACTCGAGCTGTAACAACGGTCCGTTATGTTGAACTTGAAACTTGCAACAACACCAATGGATGGAACATACGGTTGGAAGAAGGAAGAGAGCTAGAAAACCCTACGAATATCAACAAATTGTAGGAAGTCATGTCTATCTAATATACACGAGACAAGACATCGCGTTCATGGGAGTCTTGAGTCAGTTAATGTAGCAAGCCAAACGCCCTCACATGTATGCAACTCCTCAAGTGTTAGGGTACGTTTAGAATTTAATCAGGGCACAGAGTAGTGTAAGAGGCAGACAGGGTCGAATATCGAGCTAAACGAGTTTTGTGATGTAGACTATGCTGGACTGTGACGGATCTAGACCAAAATATCAGGGGTAATGTTAAAAAAAAATTGTCGTATCTCATACAACGTAAACGAATTTTTTTTACCGCATTTCATACAATAACCATTTTTTTTTGTCATATTTCATACAAATTATTTTTATTTTTATTTTTTTTAACTTGGTGTTGGACCAATATTATAATTTGCTTAAAATTATTCATTTAAAAAGATTGCTAATAAGACTTTGTCGTTTCATCTTCGAAGTTCCTAATTTTAGAATAAACAAATTAAATCATAAATTCGTAATCAATTTCAATCTACACATAAATCCTAAATCCTTAATGAATTCCAATTTACACATAAACCCTAAATCCCTAATAAATTCTAATTTCCAATTTATTATCCAAATCTTATCTTACTCTTCTAATAAACAAAAATAATGATGTTTAGACGTTCTAAACACATTCAATCCTAGCCTAAATTTCTCTCATATTCTCTAATCTTTCATCACATTCATCATAACTATCCATGAGTCATTGGTCAAAACCATTTTGGTAAAAGGGTTATAACTTAGAAAACTGCGAGGAAAAATAGGCTAAGAGTGTAGACCTAGAGAAATTCATTTTATCATTTGTTCATATCATCTAGCTCTAGAAGTCGTGAAATACACGATTTCATGAGATTTGTCATGTTTAAATTAATAAAATGAGTTATTTGAAACAATAAAAAAATATAAAATAAAAAATACATTACACATTAAAATAACGGACCTTATTAATTGTTATCATTTACAAATCCGTGTAATACATGGGTTTAAAAGTTAGTACCCAATAAACCATAATCAATCATTCAATTGCTCAATAACAATCCCATATTAACAAATTATATAAACAAATAAACAATAATAATTTTAGTTGTAACGTTCTCGTTTCGATAATAAATAAATAAAGTATCCCGAGTTTATTCTAGCTAAGTGTCATGTGACATTGAATTAAATTAATTAAATATTTTAATAGAATGGGTAAGGTTAAGAGAGGATAATGGATTTGAGAGGGATTATGAGCCTAAAAGCCCTTGGGCTTTGCTTATTTAAACTCCTAAACCCTAAATTTTATCCTTATCCTCATCATTTCATCATCATTCTCCGATCATTGTCACCCACACCCAAACCTCCTATACATCAACATTCCAAATCCAATTCCATCCACTCAATATCTAGTTAATCAAATCTACAAGGTAAACATTGTATTCATTTCCATTTTAGTTTCTTGTTGATAATATTGACAACAAATGAAACAATAACCTTTAAGGAGTAGGGGTGGTGGCGGCTGTGAAGAAGAAGGGGCAGAGAATGGAAGTGACGATGGGTGGGGGTGGGTTTCTTGGGAACGGTTAAGGGTTAGGGTGAGGGGGTGTTGGGAATATATATATATATATATAGGGTAAGGTTAAAATAAAAACCAACTTGAGTTGTGAAAACCCGCGAAAACCCTATATAACATCGGTTTTTTTTGTTACATGTAATATATGTTGTAACACTTAATACAAAACATCGAAACATAAAAAAAAAGTGTTATGCTATTTTTTAACATTTTTTTACTAATTTTTATATATGTTTTCAGGAGAGAGAAAAAGTTATATTTATATTTAAATTTTTTATTCACTTTAATTGTGCACCACAAGATTTAAACATTAATTAAAAACATGTGGTTGAGAATGGATTTCTAAAGTTTTAACAACTCAAGTCGGTTTTCATTTTATACTTAGCCTATATATATATATAAAATAAGTTATTAATAATATTATTTTAGGGGTGTGAACACTTAAGCGAAACCCGAACCCGAAACCCGACTTGTTTAATAACCCGTAACCCGCCTCAACAGAGGGATGTGATTAGAAGGTAAACCGAGCAACCAACCCGTTAATAAAAGAATTCATTAACGGGGGGTAACCTATAAAATATATGTATGATGATAACATATATGAATATAGGAATCCGAAATAAAGTTAATAAGTGTAAGCTAATAATAATAAAATAAATATAATAATATCTATAACTCTATATATGTTAACAACAAATGTCGATAAGAATGTGAACTGATAAGGTTGGTTCATGAGTTAAATAAGGTGAAGTACTTTAAACTAACATAATCGGTTTAAGAAGGTTATACGTTCAGTTCAGTTAACTTAAAAGTTAACCTCGTTAACTTAAGAAATGAATAACAAGAAATTATAGAGGATTAATACATGTACGTTATTAACAGTTAGTCGTGCACAGTTGAAGAAAGGAATTAATATCAATTCAAAGAGGAATCGTCTGCAGGTGACTTCTAGCCCCCTTTTTCCTTAAACGTTTTGAGGCTGTATGCATACTCAAGAAAGAAGATAAAAGACGAAAGATATATGTTTTAAGAGAGAAAGTAAGTGCATAGATTAGTAATAAAAATTTTTAACTACTAATATTAAGAATATACTACGAACATGAGTAAGTCATGATGTGGACATCACGGGGGGGGGGGGGGGGGGGGTCGTGGTAACTTATACCTGCCCACATCACAAGCACTCGTGAGTGGTATGTAGACACGTACGCAATAGACAGATACTCTACATAAGGAAACAATAGAGTTCTATGTACGGGAAAGCACAGGCACGAGTACAATAAAGGACTAAAAGCCTATATTGGGTTCGGGCACGTGTTGTGATAGCAATGTGGTCTAGTTATAGATACAACGAATTGATTGATTAGAATAATATGTATAATATGGTCCAGTTATGGATACTATAGTGAGATGGTCCAGTTATGGATACAACGATTAGGTGGTCCAGTTATGGATACAATGAATAGGTGGTCTAGTTATGGATACAATGATTAGGTGGTCCAGTTATGGATACAACGAATAGGTGGTCCAGTTATGGATACGATGAATAGCTGGTCCAGTTATGGATACAATGAATAGCTGGTCTAGTTATGGATACAATGAATAGGTGGTCCAATTATGGATACGAAGTACAGTAGCTATTAATTATGTGTGTATATGTAGTACGATTGCATGGTATGATAATTATTAAATGCATAGATATACGTTGTGTGAATGAATGATTGCATGTTCGTGCGTAGAGCCTTCGGGCCTCATGCACGCGCAACCAGTTAGGATGGTAAATCCCTTTAATGTGATATGGTTCGATTACAAGTAAGAATAGAAGGCTCGATTATGAGCATGTACGTATGGGACTAGTTATAGACGAGTGTTACGTTGCGTATGAATAAAGAATGTGATTTAATTGTAATTCGAAATTTTATGAAAAGAAAGAACGTTAGAACTCACTCAGTGTGTAGCTGACTTTTAGTATGCATGCAAGTATTATTGATGGCGTGGAAAGTTTGAGGCGCGTACGAGGTTATCTATATTGAAGAATAGTTCGAGAATAAGGTTGTTATATAAAAAGTTTTAAATTTATGCTGCTATTTGTATAGACTTCGGCTGTAACAAACTAAGTTTATGAGTAAATCCAACACCGAATGTAAGGCTACCGGGATCGGGGCCTTACAAGTTGGTTATCAGAGCAAAAGTTTGAGAGATTTAGGCATCCTTACATGCTTAGACTCAAACAGAGAATGGGCCGAAGAAGAAAGACATTATGGATAGCCGTATGCCACTCAAGCAAGCTTACTATGTGAATTACCTTACGCATAATGTAGGGATAAGTAAGAAAATCATATGAATTTTAGGGATAGGATTTCTTTCTTATATTTGAAATGTTTGATTTTCTAACTGCTTTAAGTAGAACCGAGCACAAGTAGACTCACGAAAGGAAGTGTATAGGACATGGAGAGTAACGTGAGCAGCTAATCCCAGCTGGCCACTGTTATTACCTGTCGTCTTACTATCCTTGTACTAAATAGTTCTTCCTGTGACGATGTTTGTGTTTTTCCTTTAAAATTCAGATGGCTGGTACTAAGACTGCTGAACTGGAGGATGCTAGGGACGCCGTGGTAGGCTACGCGTTAACCGAGTACCCTCCAAAGAACCGATTTATGAGCCTAGTGAAGACAGAAGCCTGACTATACGTGAAGAAGAGTATCAGCTCGATCCTGATATTCAAGCTGCGATTACTCAAGCTGTTGCTGCTGCAGTAAAGAACCTCCAGTGTAACACCCCGGCTTAAGCGGAAATACCCGAGTGTGACGTACAGATTGCCTAAACACACGTGGCACTATTAAGTGACCATAATAACATTAATTCATTAAATTGCCAAGTACACAAGTTCAAATAAGAATACAAATTGAAATCAAATCATAATAAAAACCAATGTCTCGTTTATAAATAACCTAGTTATTCTAAGTGTCTTCTAGTCCTTCATTCTCTAATCACGGTACCTGTAACATATGTATAAAATACGGTCAGCTATAAATATAGCTGGTGAGATTTCACAGTTTAAATACTATGTAAAATCCATAAAATTCCATGAAAACTTGTGAAAAGCACATAAGGGTTCTTTACACTCGATGCAATGGACCTGAGTGTAAAGAACAAACGAAGGTCCTTTCCAGTTGGGGCTACCAACGTACTTGGATAATGAGGTCCATTTTCCACTCGATACAAATGGACCTGAGTGCAAAGGGGGGCGTATGATCATACTTAATGAGGCAACCACTTGAATTCCACGTATATAACAATTAAACAAATAAGCACACAAGTCCATGATTGAATTGTAGTTTGTAAGTAATCGAAGTAATAACACTTGAATTTTATAATGGATACATATGCCACCCCAAAACATTAAAACATTAAAACATTTAAAAAGGGGTTGTGAAAACTCACCTTAGTAATTGAGGTAAAAAGGAAAACTCAAAAGCGTTGAAGATGGCAGACAATCGAACGCGTCACGAAAGCCGAAATGAGCGATCCGCAATAACTATTTTAGGTAAAAAAACAAGACTTAATCGATAATCGTACGGGGCCGTTTTATTGCATGGAATATTTTATATTATTTTATTATTATTTAAGCTTTAACGAAAGGTTGGTTGTTAATATTAATTACGCACTTTAATGGCGAGAAAACGAAGTTTAAACATTCGAAATACTTGAACTATTATTACAAGTTGAAAATATAATTATTGCTTTAACGAAACAATTTTTAGTAAATTAAAGTTTATGTTATGATAAGTAAATGATTTTTAATAACGGTTTACAAAAACGTAAAACTTGGTTTTTAATGTAAAAAGGTGAGATATATTTTATAGTTAATTTACAAAATTTTTATTTAACTTAAAAGGTTTTTATAAATTTATTTTGATTTTAAAATGATTAATTAAGTTAATATAATATAAATTAATAATAACAACAATAATATAAAAAAATGATGTTTGACCCGGGTTTCGAACCCGGGTCTTGGCTGTGAACGAGCAAGGTCTTAACCAACAGGTCTGGATCTCATATTCGTTTATGGTTTGGTTTTAAATATATATATATATATATATATATATATATATATATATATATATATAATATTTGTTTCTATTGATTTTTAATAATAATAACAGCAACAGGTTAAAAGAAAAAAAAAGATACTTAACGCGTGACCCGGGTTTCGAACCCGGGTCTGTTGTTTGGAATGTAACAATCTTAACCAGTTAAACCAAGAGAACTATTCAGTTTAGTTATAAGAAATTATATATACATATAAACACCAGCTTCATCACCTTCTTCATCATATAAACATAAACCCTAGTTTTATCAATTGGGATTTCTATTCTATGTGTTTTCAAATAGGTTTAGAGGTTTTGTTTGTTGATTCAATAACGTTAATATGCATATAATAATTACCCGTTAATGTTTTGATTTGGCCGAAGAAGATGAATTCGCCGGAAAAGTAGAAGGTCTCCCAATTACAGACAATTCAGTGTATTAGAGGGGGATTGGAGAGAATGAGCTAGTAGGTTAGAGGTTTAGGCACCTATTTATACTATGGGGTGGAACGTGTACGCGTTAATTTGCTTGATTTGGTTTCCGGATTTTCCGGCGTTCATTACGGGATTGATTCGCGTGTTTAAGGATGTTATAACAAAATTAGTAAGTTGGGTAATGATGTTAATAGACGCCATAACGCGTTAAACAACTTTTCGGGTCAAAGTTTTATGGTTTTAGGGGTGTTTGGGAGTCGCCAGAACCGTTTTCCGGTGACCGGAAAACCGGGCCGGAAACACAGGGGGGGAAAGGACGGGGTGGGTTGGGTTTGATTTTTAAAAATAATATAATTTAATTAATATTTACACTTTGGACCCTCAGGTTTCAAAAACATAATAAATGAAGTTTAATATCTTTTAAGCTATAATAAGTACTTAGAGTTTACATTTTTAGCCCTAAACTTTATATTTAATTTATATAGTTTTCGGTTTTGGATAATTTACGCGTTTAACCCGTACGGCTCGATTAGTGTTTATGACTCGGAATTAAATAATAATAATATCGAATACGGAACTCTTAACGTCGGGAATGCTTTTATAAATAATAAATGATCAATAAACAATACATCGAAATGACCCAAACGGGTCGGGTTTACAAATACAAATATGAATCAAATTTGACGAATGTCACATCCAATCAGACAAGTCTACTGAAAGCCGTACTAAGACTGTTGAGAAGACCGGGGAGAGTAGTAAGGAGGATACTGAGATTGAGGTTGAGGCATCAAGTGAAGTTCGTTCGGTGAAGGTTAATGATGTAGGAGAGGCCGAGGTGGTTGCAACTACAGAACCTTCAAAGGTTATGACCCACCTCAGCTGACTGGTACTGGTGATGCAATCGCTACCCTTCAGTGGATAACCACAATGGATAAGGTTATCCGCATTAGCGAGTGTCGTCCCGACCAAGCTGTGGGCTTCGCTACCCAGTCATTTGGTGATGAAGCTATGTTCTGGTGGGAAACTGTTGAGCAAAGAAAGACTGCTGCTGAAATTAAGGCCATGAAGTGGGGAGATCTGAAAGAGATGGTAATGAAGAGGTTTTGTGCTGATGCTGAAGTTGAAAGGGCAGAGATGAGATTCCTGAACTTGAAAGCAGGAAAGATGACACACCGTGAGTACACCACTGAGTTTAACCAAATGTCAAGACTTGTGCCTGAGATGGTGAATACTGAAGTTAAGAGAATCAAGTGTTATGTCAGGGGACTTCCGAAGAATGTCCACACCTTAGTCAAAACCAGCAAACCTGCCACATTCAACCCCGTCGTCGATCTAGCAGAGATGGTTTATGACGATCTGGTTGTGGATGCTGTGGAGGTGGAAGAGAAAAAAGAAAAGAAAGGAACCGCTCCCCCTAAACGGCTTATTGATAATGTGGATAACGCTCGGGAAAAGAAATATCGGATGGAGGGGAAAGAGGCATGCAGGGTGTGTGGCAAAATGCATCTTGGAGAGTGTAAGGCTGGTTCGAAAGTGTGCTACAGATGTGGGAAAGCAGGACATTTCTCCTGGGAATGCAAGAACAATCATAAATGTTTCAATTGTGGAGCTGGTGGTCATGAGGCAAAGGAATGTAAGAAGCCGAAGACGGGGAATGGAGGTAAGAAGGATGCCTAGGGCTCACTAGTTACCTGATCACAGTAGAAGAGAGAGGATTCTAGAAGAATGAGTTATTTGGTTTAAGTTTTATGTTATGTATGGCTTCAAAGATTTCATGTTTGCTGTTTAAATTTAAAATTTAGACTTATGTTTGAATGTGATGACTATGGATGGAATTAGGATATGAATGGATCCTTGTGAATGGTGGTCAAGTGATGCGTGACCTTAGAATTTAAAGAAAACGGTAGTGTTAGAATAGTATAAGGCAATGCCTCTTAAAGAGATGAGACGAGACTTGCTAAGTAGGACAAGAAGCATTTCATCGAGGGCTTTATGGGCAGCCTACCTTGAATAGCTAACAATCATGAATACCATTTGGTGACTGCAAGGTCGAGAGTAAGAAGGATAAGCTGGTAATCTAGGGAGCTAAGATGGTTCGGAAAAGGAAGTCAACACAACGAGTGTTCGTTTTTATAAGGATTAAGCAGGTTTCGGGGATGAAACCTTTTTAAGAGGGAGAAACTTGTAACGTTCTCGTTTCGATAATAAATAAATAAATAAAGCATCCCGATTTTATTCTAGCTAAGTGTCATGTGACGTTGAATTAAATAAATTAAATATTTTAATAGAATGGGTAAAGTTAAGAAATTAAGATGATGTAAATAAATATGGATATTTCTCCTTCATCGAGTCTTCTCGTTCCCATGTAAACTCCGCGCCACGCCGTGATTCCCATCGAACTTTAACTAACTTAATGCGACTTCACTTGGTTTTGTTTTCATTGCGGTCCATGATTTCAACGGGTCGTTCAACCATAATCATTGATTCATTGACTTGTACTTCGTCAAGAAGTATATGGAGACTACCTTCGGCTAAGCACTTCTTGAGATTTGAAACATGAAAGGTCGGATGAACACCGGTGAGTTCTTCCGGTAGTTCGAGTCGGTAGGCTACTTTTCCGACTTGCTCAAGAATCTTGAATGGGCCTACGAAACGGGGAGCTAGTTTTCCTTTCTTTCCAAAACGAACAACTCCTTTCCAAGGGGATACCTTGAGAAGGACGAGATCGTCGACATTGAATTCGATCGGTTTTCGCCGTTTGTCGGCGTAGCTCTTTTGTCGACTTCTAGCGGCAAGTAGGTTCTTGCGAATTTGGTCGATACAGTCAGTGGCTTCTTGGACCATTTCGGGTCCGGTAATTTGAGCTTCACCGATTTCGTTCCAACTAATCGGGGAACGACATTTGCGACCGTAGAGAGCTTCGAAAGGAGGTATACCGATGCTAGAATGGAAACTGTTATTGTTAGAGAATTCAATGTAAGGAATGTGAGAATCCCAAATCCCACCGAAATCGAGTACACACGCTCGAAGCATGTCCTCAAGTGTTTGAATCGTACGTTCGGATTGTCCATCCGTTTGAGGATGATAAGCGGTGCTAAGATCAAGACGAGTTCCCAAGGTTTCTTGAAGTGATTGCCAAAAATGAGACGTGAATCGAGCATCGCGATCGGAGATGATAGTCAAAGGTAAACCATGGCGACACACGATTTCACGAACGTAGATTTGGGCAATTTGCTCAACGGAGTATTTTTCTCGAATTGGAATAAAGTGAGCGGACTTGGTTAATAGGTCAATAATCACCCAAATGCTATCGTTGCCTTTTTGTGTAGTGGGTAGTTTCATTATAAAGTCCATAGCAATGTCTTCCCATTTCCATATGGGGATTGGTGGTTGCTCGAGTAACCCAAAGGGTTTTTGATGTTCGGCTTTGACTTTAGAGCAAGTAAGACATTTCGAAACGTACGTTGCTACGTCTTTCTTCATACCCGGCCACCAAAAGGTAGAACGAAGATCGAAATACATTTTATCCGCACCGGGATGAACAGAATATCGTGAATTGTGAGCTTCATCTAGTATGCAAGTACGAAGGTCATCGCGATCGGGAACCCATAAACGATTGAGATAATACAATAAGCCATCGGGTTTTGTTTCGAGTTGAAGCTCGGCTCCACATGACATTTCGTCGTACATGTTGCCTTCGTCAACGGAGGTACGTTGGGCTTGATAGATTTTGGCTTGGAGATCGGTTTGAACGGTGACGCTAAGAAGCAAGACGGATTTGACATTAACCTTTCGACTAAGGGCATCGACCACGACATTCGCTTTACCGGGATGGTAGCGAATTTCGCAATCGTAGTCACTAAGTAACTCAGCCCATCTTCATTGTCTCATGTTGAGATCTTTTTGGTCAAAAATGTGTTGAAGGCTTTTGTGATCGGTAAAAACCACACATTTCGTTCCGTAAAGGTAATGTCTCCAAATTTTGAGTGCGAAAACGACGACACCAAGTTCAAGATCGTGAGTCGTATAGTTCTTCTCGTTGACCTTGAGTTGCCTTGAAGCATACGCGATAACTTGACCTCGTTGCATGAGAACACAACCGAGACCTTGATGAGAAGCATCGCAAAATACTACAAAGTCGTCGTTTCCATCGGGAAGGGTTAGAACGGGAGCATTGCAAAAGCATGTGTTTAAGAGTATTAAATGCTTCTTCTTGTTTGGATCCACATTTTGAGAATTTGGCGTAAAGTCGTTCTTTTCTTAAGACTTCGAGAATGGAACGCAAGTGATGCTCATGCTCGGCTTTGGATTTAGAGAAGATGAGAATGTCATCAATAAAGACAATAACGAATTTATCTAGAAACGGTTTGTAAACGCAGTTCATGAGATCCATAAATACCGTGGGTGCATTGGTTAACCCGAAGGGCATGACCAAAAATTCGAAATGTCCATATCGAGTACGGAATGCGGTTTTTGGAATGTCTTCTTCGCGAACACGCAACTGATGATATACCGATCGAAGATCGATTTTGGAGAAACACGTTGCGCCTTAGAGTTGATCGAAGAGGTCGTCGATTCGTGGCAAAGGATAACGATTTTTGATAGTAAGTTTATTGAGTTCACGATAATCAATGCACATGCGAAATGAGCCATCTTTCTTTTTCACGAAGAGGACGGGAGCGCCCCAAGGAGAGGAGCTTGGACGAATAAATCCTTTGTCGGAAAGTTCTTCGAGTTAGTTTGATAACTCTTGCATTTCCGACGGGGCTAAACGGTAAGGAGCCTTGGCCACGGGCGTTGCGCCGGGCACAAGATCGATTCGAAATTCAACCGGACGAATGGGTGGAAGACCGGTAACATCATCTGGAAAAACGTCGAGGAAATCATAAACAATGGAGATATCTTAGATTTTTCTTTCCTTGTGGTCTTTTACCACCGCTTGGGCTAGGAACGAAACATACTTTTGGCGTAAGTAATTTTTGCGATTGAGAACACGACATGAGATTGAGCCTTTTAGGAAACATTTTGCCGTAGACCTTGAGAGTTTTACCGTTGACAAGCGGAATCCGAATGAATTTATCATAACAAACGACTTCGGCACGGTGCAAAGATAACCAATCCATGCCAACTATGACATCGTAACTTCCAATTTGCATCGGAATGAGATTGATGGAGAATTTACGCTTACAAAGAGTGAGAGAACAATTACGAAGCACCGAGTTTATGGTGATAGAATTTCCATTGGCGACTTCGACAGAAAAGGGTCGAGAAAGTTTAATGCGAGGTACGGCAAGAGTAGATTCAAACTTTAATGAAATAAAACTTCTATCGGCACCCGTATCAAATAATATAGAAGCCAAATGCTCGTTCACTAAAAACATACCGTTCACAACATCGTTTGCCACTTGAGCTTGATTAGCATTCATCATAAAAGCTCGTCCTTGGTTACCGGGATTTCCTTGAGGTGCATGAGGTAGTGGAGGAGGAGGTGCTTGGATGGCTTGCATGGGTTGGATGAGTGGTGCATTGAGTTGGGGAAGTTGAGGTTGGTAGGTTTGGACTTGGTAGGCTTGGGTTTGATAGTAGGGTATGGTTACAGTTTGGGCTTGGTTTGCAAAAGTGAGTCGTGGGAAATTGTTGCGGAAATGATTTGGGTCACCACAGTTAAAGCAAGCTCGGGGTTGTTGAGGAGGTTTTTGCGGGTAAGGTGCAATGCGGTTTTGGGTGTTTTGTGGAGTGGTTTTTGGTTTGTTGGGTTGAGTACGTTGTGTGAAACGACATGTGTTATTTAGATGGCCAAAACGGTTACAAATGGTGCAATGGCGACAAGGTAAGTGAGATGGGTGATGAAGTTGACAATTGTTGCATAGTGGAAAAGTACCGGTATAGGGTTTTCGATTTTGTGGGGGAGCTTGGGGTTGTTGTTGCGGTTGCGGTTGGGTAACGGCATAGTTTCGGTTGTTTTGTTTGGGTTTCTTTTTGTTGTTGTGGCGGGAAGAGTTTGAGTAGTTGATGGCTTGAGGTGGTGGGTCAACTTTGGCTTGAGGTGCGGGTTCGGTTTTGCTTTTATCGCTTTTCTTCTTGATGGTTAGGGTACCCGCCTTAACATGGTTCTCCGATTGCGCACCGGCTAGAGTAATTGCATCCTCAAGGTTCTCGGGTTTGCTACTCATGACTGAGTCCCGAATTAGCATGGGTAAACCCCCGATGTATTTGTCGATTTTACGTTCGAGCCGGGTAACCAAATGAGGTACAAGGGTGCTCAATTCATGAAAACGGAGCGAGTAAGTGGCATTATCACCACTTTCTTGTTTCAATTCCCAAAATTCGGCTTCAAGCTTTTGGAGCTCGTGTTTGGGACAAAACTTCTTCATCATGAGTTCCTTAAGTTCGGTCCATGGAAGCGCCATGGCAATTTCCGCCCCTTGGAGATACATAACACTACCCCACCACATAAGAGCAGTTTCCTCAAACATGCTCGAAGCGAAATTAGTTTTCTTCGCTTCGGGGCACTCACTGTGTCGGAACACACTTTCCATCTTTTCAAACCATTGCAACAAGGTAGTCGCACAGTTCGTACCAAGGAATTTGGTTGGGTTAGCACCGGTAAATTGTTTATACAAGTAGGGAGCGGGTGTGGGTTCAACGGGTGGAGGTTGGTTTGCTTGCAAGTGAGTTAGGAGTTTAGGAATCACAGCGGCGACTTGTTCGGCTACTAAAGTGGCCATCTTGCGTCTGGAGTCCTTGCGGTAGTGGCGTCGTAGCGGAGGCATTCTAAAAATTATAAAGAATTGTAGTGAGTTTGAGGGCATTGAGTTTAAAATAGAAGATATATGTAACCATTTTTTTTTACGTGAATCCTAGTGTCATAAGGATGAGAATGTTAGTAGAAATAAAGTTTATACATAAACCAAATGATAAAAACGTATATATAAGTATATGTTTCAAAGTTTCGAGAATTTAAAATTTGGACGTTTTGAAGTGTTGAAATTTGGATATAGTCGGAAAAATCGTACATGAACCACCATGATTTGATATTCCGAAAGAAAAACAACAAAATTTTTTGTAAACATATATATAGTTGGGAAAATCGTACATGAACCACCATGATTTGATATCCCGGCAATAAAAACTTATGTAAAACTAATATATATGGAGTCGAACATGTGCACGTATCACCGCGTCTTTCATGTTGTTGACTCAAATCATGATAATAACATACAATAAAACGGAGATACAACGAGATGTTAAAAACACTTGTCCACGTATCACCGTGGCTTTTATGTTTTCAACACCAAAAATAAGGAGGCGACCGGAACGCTCGCATACGACTACTTAAAGTGTCGGCTCATATAACTCGAGTTGCTTGACCTAGAAACCAACACTAAACCCAATCATCCCAGGTAAGTAAATCACCTTCGATTCTTGGAATCCTTTTGTCAAATGATCGAATCAAGTGTTTCGTTCCCTACGGTCGTCACAAAACAAATTATAGAACCTAGCTTTAAGGAGATTGTAAACAACGAGATCCAAGTTAAGCTTGTGATCCATAAAACACAATATAAAAACTCATGTTTTGTTTTAAGGTAAAAATACCTTAGAATACTATTGAAAGTGTGTGTATGTGTACATTTATGATGAGATAGATTTTTAAACAAGTTTATAAATAATTAATAAATTCAATAAACAATCAAGTAGGGTAAACACGTATGAGCACACGTATAGGGACCCTAGAGCATAAACTATACTAGGTTGTTACGTCTAACCACATATCCTATAGTCAATGGCTCTGATACCAATATGTCACACCCCGACCAATGAAGGCGGAAACGTCGAGGCGCGACGTGATTGCTCATTTCACAATGACACTATAAGGTTACAATATTTAAACAACTCATTTAAATCCATATCATCATAAATAACACAACAATTGTTCATACAAAATGCCAAATAGATAGATAAACAAATAACTTGTTCTTTTATTTTCTAATATCCTAAAGCCAAGATAATAAGTTTCTTCAAGTAATCCAATCAAGCTAACATCAAACCTGTAACATTGCATAAAATAGAGTTTGTCAACACGAATGTTGGTGAACAATTTTCATAGTTTTGGACAATAAGTATATAGTATGCCACAACTAGTATATGAAAACAATAAATAATAGCAACAATTTAGATAATAAAACCGTCAATAAGAATACATTGACGAACTGTCAATAAGAATACATTGACGACAATAATGAAATCGTCAATAAGAATACATTGACGACACCTTTCTATATGGGGATACCATATATACTCGAAATTAACGTATGATCATACTTTGATGAGGCTACCCGCCTTAGCATTCAAGAGGCTATCCGCCTTAGCATTCAAGAATTTGCACATAATCATGTAAAGCATATAACACCAAATCGAGCATTTATTTAAGTAAACATATACAATACGAGTTGTGGTTTAAGACTCAAGTATAAATCATTTGAATTTGAATAAGTATGCAATGCCACCCCCAAAACGAAAGATGGAAAACGGGGGATGAAAAGGTACTCACATTAAATAGTAACTTGAAAGATAGTGTCGTGAATAATTGGAGAGATCGGTTTAACGAGCAAGACCTATATTAAACGGGTCTTGTGTTAGTAGGTAGTCTTGGAAGGGTTTAAAATAAAATACATGACAAATAAAGTAAATAAATAAAGTTTAGGATTTAAAATGTAAATATTTGAGAAATCAAATAAACGAGTTTTGTAATTAAGTTTACTCGAAACCGGGTCTCGGTATTCTATTCATTAGTTTTTTTTCTTTTTTTACTCAACATATGTTAAGTAATAATGTGGGTTAAAATGCGATATTGCAAAACCCTTGGTTATAAGAATACCAAAACGAGGTTTAAACGAGTGTTCGGGTTTGTCGGTTCGAGACTTGATAATTGACCAAGCTCACAGTTAACTTCCCAAAATAATAAATGTTATGAGATAACTTAATAAAATCAAAATAGACTTAACCAAGTATGTAGTTCTATTGTGAAGAACCTTAACGTTCGTTAAGCTAGTATACGACCTTATCGGTTCGAACTTGTTATAAGATCAAGTTGGTTACCGACATGCCAAGTATGTTTAGAAATTAACTAAAATTGATTTAAAATATAATCTTGAAGAAAAATATGAGTTTTGGTGGCTAAAAACACACTTGTGTGTCTTAAGCGAGTGAACTCGGTTTAGTTCGGTTTTTTGGTTCGGTCCTTGACTCGGAATAAGACCGAGGATGGTTACCACATACCCAATTACCATGGAACTTGTAAAATAACTTATAAATAATAATACTCAAGTTTTACATTCAAAAAGTTAACAAAAAAGCTTTTAAACGAAAGTTCGGTTTCTGGTTCGGTCCTTGACTCGGAATAAGACCGAGGATGGTTACCACATACCCAATTACCATGGAACTTGTAAAATAACTTATAAATAATAATACTCAAGTTTTACATTCAAAAAGTTAACAATAATGCTTTTAAACAAAAGTTCGGTTTTTGGTTCGGTTCTCAACTCGGGATGAAACCGACGCTAGTCACCACATACCCAATACCATGGAACTTGACAAATATGAACAATAAACTAAAATATGTAGAAGTTAAGCAAGTATAACAAGTTATATGGTTAGATTTGTTAAATATATAAACAAGGACTACATAGTCCTCCATGTAACCTTGCCTTACTAGCCTGACATTTCAACCGGCCGAGACCGGAGAAATGAAAGACCGAAGGTAAACAAGGAGTGTATATTATATATATGTTGTAACATCAAGCCTTAAGTATTGATAAGTTAGTTAAAATGAAATATTAGCTTATGAAGAACAACCTTAGAATTCAAGAATTTGAGAGAGAAATGAAGAAATGAGCAAGCACAAATGAAGAAGATGGGTGTGAATATATATGGTAAGTTGAATGGGTCTTTCATAAAGGGTGTTTCATGAAAATGGGTTGGTTATAGACCCAAGAAAGCACAAACTACAAATGGGTCCTTCAAGTCTCTATTTTGGTAGTTTTAGTCCCTGGAGTTCGTTTTGAGTGTTTTCGGGGAATTTTAAGAACCGAAAAGGGTGTTTTTTTTATCGAACAACTTTAAAACAAATATTTAATATTCAATTCATCATTTTGATAATATCGAAAGGTTCGGGATACAAAATGGGTCGGGTTTACATTAAGAATACAAGTATAAAATAACCCGAAATTGACAAATGTCATAGGAGGAGACCATCGCGCTATGCGATGGTCCCCAGAATCGTGAAAGTTAGGGTTTTTTCATATATCACGTTTTGACGACCCTAGTCGCCATTATTCAGTTTCCAGAGCATTTTTGGAGGAGAATAGCTGCCCACCATCACTTCCATTCATCTCAAGGGCATCTACATGTTCCATAACATCCTAATCGAAGACCGAGAGATGCTGAGACGCGGCTAGACCCTTCGAGTAATACCCGGGATGCATAGTTTGTAATCTTTCAGTTTATTTCTCATGTACTAGAACAACTAATTGTAATTGTCTTTGTGTTAATCTATGAGTATTGATGTTTAGTATGTCCGTACAATCAGTCGGTTTAGGTTTATTTCGATCAGAACGAGTAGTTTGTCGATTGCTATAATAATTGCTCATAGGATTGTTTTGACCTGTTAATTGCAAGAAAGCATATGTTTGCCCTTAGTTGAGTCACACTGGCAGGGACCGGTTGATAAGCAGTGCCGTGTGTTAGCGAGCGTGGATGCCTAAGGTTTAACCGGTTAGTTGGTTTGTAGTTGACCCAAGATAGTTTATCTGTTAGGTTGCATGAGTTGCTGTCAGTTTGCTTACTTGAATTCCCAGAGTGTGATTTGCTTTGTTAATTGATTGAATACTTAAGTAATTGTTCGTTTCTTATAAAACCAAACTGTTTGCTAGTGTGATCAGCACTTTGTTAATTGAATCACTTCATAATGTTAAGAATCATTTTCACTGCACACTGACCACATACTCCTCGTGGTTCGGCACCCTACTTACCCTAGCTTGCTTAGGTGATTAGGACGCTGATTTATTAGTTTTTGCCTAGATAGCGACAGTCCAGCATCAAAATGGCGCCGTTGCCGGGGAGTTAGTGCGCTTAGTGTTTTTGTGATTAATTGATTTCTTTGTTTAATTTAGTTGTTAATTTTATTTTTAGTTTAGTTTATTTTTTTCCCATTTTACGCGGGGTGTGTTAGTTATGCAGGTAACAGGTTTATGCACACCCACAATTCAGGAAGAGGTTCTCCACTAATTTACGAGCCAGAATTTGAACATTTAGCTCGGCAGAACCGAGCTCAGATCAGAAATTCAGAGATGGAAGGTCAGAATCAGAACCAAAACCAAAACCCAAACACCCGAGAACAACGTTTTCTAACCCAAACAGAATCCACCAAATAACCAAAATCCACCCAATAAACACAAATCAGCAACCCCAAAATTCAGCCCGAAAATCCCGAAATCTAAATCGAAACCGAAACCGAAACCATGACAGACCCGGGCCATCAGCCCCGAACAATACCCCTCATCACCGACAGCCGAATTTTTGAGATTTTGACCATGTCAGTATTCATACTGAAGATGAAGAAGAGGGAGATGATGAGGAACGAGAACCGAGGAATGAGGGCAGTAATGGAGATGATTGGAGAATTAGAAGGAATGACGTGTTTGAACCGAGAAATGAAGATGCGGGTTTACGTGTTGAAGAGGTTGTGGAGGTTGAGGAACCGGTTAGGGTGAGAGGTAACATGTGGTGGAGAGACCAAGACAGAGGTGGTATTGGAAGATACCAGGAAGAACGAAGAGAGCCGATTCAGGTTAACCGGGGAGATTTTTAGGAATTGAGGGCCAAACGAAGGAATTATGAGCCTCCGGTTCAGAGTGTTAACAGTTGGTTCCGACCGGCTATTTCAGATGGTGCCTCACCGATTGTCCCACAGGTTCACGTACAGGGACAACCGACATTTAAATCCCGCCCGTCCTACATCAACATAGTTCCCCATTTTCACGGACTGGGATCGGAAGACCCGTATTCACACTTGTCAGATTTTTCAGCTATTTGCAGGTCTACGGTGATGGTACATACGATTAGGATGAGGTTCGGTTGCGGTTGTTCCAGTTTTCACTAAAAGACAATGCAAAACACTGGTTTAACTCGCTACCGATGCACAGAATTGAGAGCTGGGCTAAGATGCAGCAGGTTTTCCATAATGAATACTATTCACAATCGAAGACTAACGAAGCCCGGATGGAGATTCGATATTTTTCATAGTTACCGGGTGAGTTGCTTCATGAGGCATTTATTCGTTATAAGCAGATGATCAGGAAGTGCCCGTACCATCAGATTGAGTTGTGGGAATTGGTTAAGTGTTTTCTTGACGGGTTGACTTATGAAGACAGAAAATATTTGAAATCATCGTGTAATGGTATGTAATTGAATTAACCCGAAGAGGACGATTGGGATTTCCTTGAGATTATGTGTTAGGATTCCAAGTCAGAAGCAGCCGCTGAACAAAGAAGAAAAGTTGGGGTCACCAGATTGGTTAAATCAGCCTCGAGCGAGTCAGACAGAATTGCAGAGTTGGAACGAGAACTCGCAGGTTATCAAAAAGAGAAAAAGAAAGAGGTTGGTAAGGTCGGGGTGAAATTCCCGGTTCGTGCAGATTATGGCGAGTTGGGGCATAAGACAGAAATTGCCCCGGGTTTGATGAGGATAAGAATTCCGACGAGGAGGAAGTCAGTTACACGTACGGGGATTCTAAGGGCCAAGGATTTAACTCTAACACTTAATACCCAGGCCTAAGGAATCACCCGAATTTAAGATACGGGAACACATCCAGTCAGTAAAACCCAAACTTTCAGGGGTCCAGTCAGAACCGACAGCATAACAGCTATCGTCAGGGTGGTTCAAACAGTCAGAGTAATAGTCGGAGATATAACCGAGATGGTTACCGGCGTAACAGTTCATCGGGTAATCAGAATCAGGACCAACAGAAGGGTAGTTCGGGAAATTCAGACGAGTAGTTCATTCAAAACTCGATGCGTTATTGAAGCTTATGACAGATAATCACAAAGAAACGCAGAAACAATTCGAGTTGAGAGATAAGTCATCAGAAGCAATGTCGAAACAGATTGGTCAGCTTGCAGCAGACTTGGCAAAGTTTCCGAAAACCGTGGGTCAGTTACCGAGTGATACCACAGTGAACCCGCGGCACTTCAGTTCAAGTTCGAGTTCGAAGAAGCACATCAATCAGGTAAGTATTTTAAGAAATGGAAAACGTATGATAATAAGGTTGGGGGTCCACCATCTCGGGTTGATGGGGTGGTGGAAGATGTTGATGAGACAGTCGTCAGTGATGACAAACTAGAACCGGTTGTAATTGAAAATAATAAAAGTGAAATTAAAATAAACGAACCGGTTTTGAAGGATGGTAACAATAATTCTAAGGACAAGGGGAAGGTTAAAACCGTCCTCTATCCCGATGCTTTGTTGTCGCCATCGAAAGCGAAGATAGCATCTAAACGGGGCCCATAGCAGGAAGAAAATGTGGGAAACATTTAGACATGTTAAAATTAACATTCCTCTTTTAGATGCCATAAAACAAGTTCCCGCCTATGCAAAGTACTTGAAAGATTTGTGCACACAGAAACGGAACCGAAAGATCCCGAAACAGATTGATTTAACAGATAATGTGAGTGCAATTCTTTCAGGTGATCTTCCACCTAAGTTACAAGATCCGGGAACCCCTATTATATCCATTCAGGTGGGTGATTTTAAGATGACACGGGCACTCCTAGATCTTGGAGCTGGCATTAGCATCCTCCCGGGAAGTCTGTACGATCAGTATGACTTCGGTCCGCTTCGGGCAGCCGCGACCACGGTTGTTCTCACGGACCAGACACTGAAACTTCGCCGGGTAGGTGGAAGATTTTTACTTTCCAGTTGACTTTTTGGTTCTTGAGTACGTTTCGGGTGAGAGGACCAAATAGCCCACAGTTATCCTCGGTAGCCCATTTTTGGCCACCGCAAATGCCAAAATCGGTTGTCGAACCGGTACTGTAGACCTGGCATTTGGTAACCACAAGCTTAGACTTAATGTTTTCACACATGTAAATAATTCTCCGGTTGATGATGAATGCTTTATGGCGGACATTATTGACGAGTGCGTTCCGTTATGCGACTCGGTCGTGGACACGGATGGCACAACGAAGACGTGCTTTATGTTTGACAGGTTACAGGTGGAGACTGACAAGTATCTGGAAGAGGAGGAGAAGAAGCTAGAGGTTGCAGCTTTATGGGGAGATCGACCCCCGTGGTCGGTTCAGGTGGAACCACTTTCTGAGAAGATCGATACAGGGCTCAAACCATCGTTACAGGAAGCACCGAAAGTCGAGCTGACGGAGCTACCGAGGCATCTGAAATACGCGTTTTTGGGTAAGAATGATACATTGCCTGTCATTATAGCTTCTAACTTGTCTTTGGAACAGGAATCAGCTTTGCTGAAGGTGTTGGTTGCAAATGAGGAGGTGATCGGGTGGACCATCATGGACCTGAAAGGGATTAGTCCCTAGATTGTTATGCATAAAATTTTGGCAGATCCAGATGTGAAACCCGCGCATGATGCACAGAGACAGTTGAACCCGAACATGCGGGAAGTTGTGAAGAAGGAGGTGCTGAAGCGGCTCGATGCTAGCATTATTTTCGCCATTTCAGACAGTCCCAAAGAAGGCGGGCATCCAAGTCGTCAAGGATGACTCAGGTAACGAGGTTGCCACCAGGCCGGTAACCGGGTGGCGTATTTGCATTGATTATCGGAAACTGAACGCGGCAACATCGAAAGATCACTTTCCGCTTCCATTTATCGATCAGATAATGGAAAAGCTATCAAGTCAAAAATTCTATTGTTTTTTAGACGGTTATTCGGGTTATAACCAGATAGCTATTCATCCTGAAGATCAGGAAAAGACTACGTTTACATGCCCGTATGGTACTTTCGCATTTAGGCGGATGCCAGTCGGACTGTGTAACGCCCCTGCCACCTTTCAAAGGTGTATGATGAGTATCTTTTCAGATATGGTGGGGGAGTCCTTGTAAATCTTCATGGATGATTTCTCAATATTCGACACATCTTTTGAATCTTGTTTACTTCAGCTCGAAAGAGTTTTAGAAAGATGTGTTGAAACAAATTTGGTTCTTAGCTGGGAGTAGAGCCATTTTATGGTCCAGGAAGGGATTGTATGGGCCATGTTGTGTCGAGTCGTGGGATCGAGGTGGACCGAGCTAAGGGGTTCAAGTTATATCCACTCTACCTCATCCCACGAATGTTAAAGGAATTAGATCATTCCTGGGGCACGCCGGGTTTTATAGGAGGTTTATTTAGGGTTTTAGTGACATCACCAAACCCTTATGTAACCTATTGTTAAAGGATGCCCCATTTGATTTTAATAAAGAATGTGCTAAGGCCTTCGACATTCTGAAATAGAAGTTAGTGGAAGCCCCGATTTTGCGATCACCCGACTGGAAATTGCCTTTTGAAATTATGTGTGACGCGAGTGATTACGCAGTCGGGGCTGTTTTGGGTCAACGGCTTGAGAAGAAACCCGTTGCCATATACTATGCGAGCAAGACCTTCTCAGACGCTCAGTTGAATTATAACACAACCGAGAAGGAGTTGCTCGCGGTAGTGTATGCTTTGGACAAATTTTGTTCTTACATATGGGGTAGCAAAGTAATTGTCTATTCTGATCATTCTGCAGTCAGGTACCTCAAGGACAAGAAAGACGCAAAACCTCGGTTAATCAGATGGGTTTTGTTGTTGCAGGAATTTGATCTGGAAATCCGGGACAAAAAGGAAACAGAAAATGTCATAGCAGATCATTTGTCCCGGATTGTGTTAGAGGATGGAGACCGGGACGAGCCCATTAATGAGTCCTTTCCCAATGAACAGATTTAGCGGTGTCCCAAAACCCTTGGTTTGCTCATATTGTCAATTTTAAGGTTGCAGGTGATTTGCTCGAGCATTGGCCAAGGAGGAAGAAGAAACATTTGGTGCCACAGGTGAAGCAGTATGTTTGGGACGACCCCGATCTGTTCAAGATTGGAGCTGATCAGCTGATTAGGCGATGCATACCTGAGGAGGATGTTAGATCAGTGTTGGAGCACGCACATTCGTCTGCATGTGGTGGTCACTTTAGCAGACAAAAAACCGCGAGAAAAGTGTTAACTAGTGGCTTTTATTGGCCAACACTGTTTCGGGATGCTCATGAGTTCGCGACACATTGTTTGAAGTGTCAACAACTAGGGAGTATCTCCAAGAGGGATGAGATGCCCTTGAAAACGATCCTCATAATTGATATCTTTGATGTTTGGGGGATCGATTTCATAAGCCCATTCCCGAACTCGTACGGTAATTTATACATCCTAGTGGCCGTCGACTACGTGTCTAAATGGGTCGAGGCGATAGCCACTAGGAAAATGATCACCTTGTAGTTTGAAATTTCGTTCAAAGCAACATATTTTCAAGGTTTTGAATTCCCCGAACTATTATTAGTGACGCGGGTTCTCACTTTAAAAATTTTTAATTTGGAAAGTTGCTTAAAAGATACGGGGTGGATCATAGAATTGCAACGCCTTACCATCCACAAACGAGTGGACAAGTTGAGGTTTCAAATCGGAAGATTAAACAGATTTTACAGAAAACTGTTCGAACGGACCAAAAGGATTGGTCAACTAAGTTGACCGACGCCTTATGGGCCTACCGAACCGCTTTTAAAACACCGATCGGAACCACACTATATAGACTTGTGTATGGAAAGGATTGCCATTTACCGGTTGAGATGGCACAACGTACTTATTGGGCTACTAAGGAAGTTAATACTAGCTATGATGATGCAGGTAAAGCTAGAAAATTAGCATTGTGCGAAATCGAGGAGTTGCGGGATGAAGCGTATGAGTGTGCATCGGATTACAAGGCGAAAATGAAGAAGGTTCATGACGCGAAGATCCGGCTGAAAAGCTTTGAGATTGGTCAAAAGGTAATACAACACTAGAATGAAACTTTTCCCTGGTAAGTTGAAGAGTAAGTGGACGGACCCGTTTGTGATTGTTGGAGTTGGTAATCACGGGCAGTTTGAGATTGAGGATTTTGATGACCACATTCGACAAGTGGTAAATGGCTATAGGTTGAAGCCATATTTGGAGAAGGAGGATATTCACAAGATGGATAAGGAATCGGTGAGTTTCATTGTGACCTCATCGGTTTATGAAGATAATTGACACGTTTGAGGCATTATCGAGCTGTAGACACGCAATTCAGCGCTGACCAGGAGGCAACCCGGGGTTTGTAAGTATATTCCATTTTAATTTCTTTTTGTTGAGTCGTTGTTTAACTTTTGTCTCGAGTTTTGTGCAGCAAATCCCAAGTGTGGGGAGGTTTTGGTGAAGTGCAAGTCATGGAAGTTCGGTAAGCATTTGGTTAATTTCATGTCTATCCAGGTACGCATTGCAAATTCCGACTTCGGAAACGTGTTCAGGTGATGTTGGGATGTCGAAAAGTGATCGGGTCGGAAAATGCCCGACCCAAAATTTGAAAAAACTTTCTGTTCACTGGGGACCATCACGCTACGTGATGGTCCTGGAAGGCTAACCATCGCGCTACGCGATGGTTACCTTGGCATCCCAGACGTCTGGCGTTATCGCATAGCGCGATGACGCCAGACCAGCCACCATTGCACTACGCGATGGTGGCGAAACCCTAATTTCATCATAATTGGGTCGCATTGCGCGACCCATACTTGTCTGACCCATCGCGCTACGCGATAGGTCCTGGATAATCTGAATATAAAAAAATTTAAAATTAAATAAATAATAATAATGATAATATAATAATTGTATTTATATATATATATTATATATACATATATATCCCCTTCACCTCCTTCCCACCTCCCATCATCATCATCCTTCGCCCTTCTCTCTCTCATTCCCAACGCCGGCCACCGATCCACCACTATCATCGTTGACCACCGTCTCCCATTTCACCATCTTCATCTCTGGCACACCACCATCCATCACCATCCCCCTTCTTCTCCATCTCCATCTCTCCATACACCACCACCGCCACTGCTTTTCTCCTGTCTCCGTAAGCTCCACCTACAGCCACCGTCGTCAACATTCACCATCCACCGCCGTTGCTCCTTGTCTCTCACCATTGCCGGCCACTGTTCTTCTTTTATATTAGGGATTCCGACTCTCGAGGTAGGTGTTTAATCGATTCATAGCATAAGTTTAGGGTCGGGTTTGGTTGTCATGGTTAGTATGTAAGTCGACTCTTGAGTCATGGTTGAGTTTAATGTTTGTATTGATTGCGGTTTAAAGTCGATAGCGTAGTAAGTTGAGGGTGTCAGGACACTTGGATTGAAAAAGTTATTTTGGTTGTCGTTTTAGGCAGTTTGTTTTGTTTTTTGGCGGGATGGATTTTGTGTTGAGTTATGTTTTAATGTGATGTCGAGTCGGGTTTTGTAATTCTAATATCGTGATAATAATAATAATAATAATAATAATAGTAATAATAATAATAATACAAGTAAAATAGATAAAGAAAAATAAAAATTTTAATATTTTATTATTATTTTAATATTATAATATAATTTTAATATAAAAATTATAATAACTTATCTTTAATATTTAAATATATATAATATCATATAATAATATTTTAATATTTTAATTAATACTAATAATAATATTAATAATATTTTCTAATATATATTAATAAAATCTTATATAATAATATTTTAAAATTTTATCTACTAATAATAATACTGCTAATAGTATCTATTCAATTAACTTAATATTTAAATAACAATATACGTAATTTGAATTAATCTATAATTTTAATAATATTTTAATATAACATAATAATTTAATTTAATATCAATCAATCAATCAATCATACCGAGTGAAAAATCTCATCAATAGCAGAGCTATAAGTAGGGTCTGGGGAGGGTGAGATGTAGGCACACCGTACCTCTATCCAATAGAATAGAGAGGTGGCTTCTAGAGAGACCCTCAGCTCTAAAAATCATATGTATGTGAGGATATAAGAGGCAATCAAAGTTCAACAGTGATATAATTAATAATTACACTTAGTAATTATAATGATAATAGTATATAGATATAATAATAATAATAATAATAATAATAATAATAATAAGCATAGCATACAAAAAGAAAACTGCATAGTGACGTGTGACCAAAATAAGGTAAAGAGAAGCCCCTAAGGTATTACTTTCTCCCTAGAAGTCATTAACCTTAATTCTACGTCTCCAAGAATTCCTATCATCAACCATGTCCTCAGAGAGGTTTAGTTCTAGCAAATCATGCATAATCCTCTCATCCCAAGTCAATTTAGGTCGGCCTCTACCCCTTCTCCTCTCTATAGTAATGTTTTCTATGGATCTAACAGGATTCGTTGTCTGTCTTCTCTTCACATGTCCAAACCATCTCAATCTTCACTCTCTTATTTTGTCTGATATGTTAGCTACCCCTAATCTCTCCCGAAACACACCGTTTCTTATTCGGTCTAACCTTGTGTGCCCACACATCCAGCGTAGCATTCTCATCTCTGCTACCTCCATCTTTCGTGCTTGTGACTTCTTGATGGGCCAACAATCTGTTCCATATAACATTGCAGGTCTAACTGCGACCCTATAGAACTTTCCCTTTAGTTTAGTTGGGAATCTCCTGTCGCATAATACACCTGTGGCTGCTCTCCATCTACACCATCCTACCTGAAGTCGATAGGTCGCATCACTGTCTAACTCCCCATCGCTCTAGACAAACGATCCTAGATACTTGAACTTCGTTACCTGTGGAACCACTTGCCCTTCAATGGTGATCTGGATGTCCTCATTGTCATTTGCTCCACCAAAATCACAATGTAGGTACTCCGTTTTAGAGCGACTAATCCTTAAACCTTTTTTCTCTAAGGCTGTTCGCCACTCTTCTAGTCTCATGTTAAGATCTTTTTTTCTCTCAGCCACTAACACAATATCGTCTGCGAACATCATGCACCACGGGAGTGTCTCCTGAATCGACTTTGACATCTCATCCAAGACTACTACAAAAAGAAATGGGCTCAACGCTGACCCTGGTGAAGGCCTACCTCCATGGGAAAGAGGTCAGCATCCCCCACGGGCGCATGAACACTTGTAGCACTCTTGGCATACATATCCATAATTACCTCTATATATTTCCTCGTGACCCCTCTACTCTCCAGGCATTCCCAAAGCACTTGGCATGGCACACTGTCGTACGCCTTTTCTAGGTCAATAAACACCATATGAATGTCTCGCTTCTTCTCCTTATACTTTTCCATCAACCTTCTTATGATGTGTATTGCCTCTGTGGTGGAACGCCTCGGCATGAAGCCAAATTGGTTTACCGTAACCTGAGTTTCCCGTCTAAGTCTAACCTCAATCACTCTTTCCCATAGCTTCATAGTATGGCTTAGTAGCTTGATTCCTCAGTAGTTACCACAACATTGGGCGTCTCCTTTGTTCTTATAGATAGGGACTATGACACTGCTCTTCCATTGGTCTGGCATCTTACCAGATTTGAGGATAATATTGAATAAAGTAGTTAACCACATGGCTCCTTCTTCTCCCAGACACTTCCACACCTCGATGGGTATGTTGTCTGGGCCGACCGCCTTAGCCCTTCCCATCCTCCTGAGTGCAATCTTCACCTCTTCTCGTGTGATCTGTCGGCAATAAAAATTATTCGGTTGCTGTCGTTGAGAGGTTGTGTAGTTATAATCTTCTTGGTAAGCTCTCCCATTGTTAAAAAGGTTTTGGAAGTAGGTTTGCCATTTTAGCTTGATATTGTGCTCTTTAACCAGTACATGCCCATCCGTATCCTTGATAAACTTCACAGGCCCTAGATCTTGCCTTCTACGCTCCCTGGCTTTGGCAATCATAAACATAACATGCTCCCCCTCTTTTGTTTCTAAACGTTCATACATCCGTTTATATGCTATGTTCTTCGCTTCTGACACTGCCTTCTTCGCCTCTCTCTTGGCCGTTTTGTAAGTCTCTCTCATTCTCGCTCGCTCCTCCTCATTCGTGCACCTCATAGCTCCCTAAAACTTCCTTGTTTGTCCCTTATCTTGTCTTGTACGACCTCATTCCACCACCAAGACTCCTTATGCCCACCTACCTTTCCTGTTGTTACCCCGAGAGTCTCCTTTGCTACTTGAATGATCTTTGTCGCTATAGCTTCCCATATCTGTGTTGAGTTCCCATCTAGTCGAATCAATGTCTGCAACATGAGTTTGTCCTTAAACAGTGGAAGATTGTCGTCCTTCAAATTTCCCCATTTAATTCTCGGTGTACATTTCCTTTCTCGCTTAATCAGCTTATTTCTGAAGCCTATATCTGCCACTAGTAGGCGATGTTGGGCCACCACTGTCTCCCCAGGTATGACTTTGTAGTCCTTCTTCCAACGTCGGTCTCCTTGCCTCATCAAAAGGTAGTCAGTTTGTGTGTTTCGTTCCCCTCTGCTAAAAGTGATCAAATGAGATTCTCTTTTCTTAAAGTATGAGTTTATAATACCTAGGTCGTAGGCCACCGCAAACTCTAGAAGATCTGTGCCGGTCTCATTCCTATCACCAAAACCAAAGCCCTAATGTACAGCATGAAAATCATCGTTAGCCTTACCAATGTGTCCATTAAAATCACCTCCTATACAAATCCTATCACCACTAGGTATGCACCCTACCACTGCGTCTAGGCAATCCCAAAATTCTCTCCTTTCATGATCCCCTAAGCCTACATGAGGTGCGTAGGCACAAACTATTGCCACTACTTCCTCCCCTAGTACTAATCTTAACACCATAATCCTGTCATTATGTCTTATCACCTCCACCACACTAGTGCGTAGTTCCTTAGCCACTAGAAACCCCACTCCATTCCTAGCTCCACCATACCCAGAGTACCACAACTTATACCCATTACACTCGACCCCTCTATGCCCTATCCACTTAGTCTCCTATAGGCATGCTATCTGAACCTTACGTCTTTTAAGCACATCCACCAATTCTAGAAACTTACCATTTAATGTTCCTACATCCAAGAGGCCAAACGCAATATATGCTCCCTATCTTTAGCATTACCTACACCCCCTCGTTTCAGGACATGGTCTCAAGTAGGGGTCATGGTTCCTAAGGTCTATGATTGTAACTAATCACACAAACACAAGCAATAGGGCACCCAATCTAAATATGAAAAATAGCGTATTGCAAGTCAAAGAACAGCCAATCACACACAAGACGCACCACAAGGGCGCACCCAAAAGTGCTTAACAAAAGTCCAATGTGTGTTAATAAAATATTGTTTAGGATTAATATTAGATTTTAATATACAAGATAATATTTTAAATTTGAAAAATAAAAGTCTAGGTTAAAGATTATATAGTACTTTCTATTTAATTCCTAAAAGTCTTTTACTATAGTACAACTTCTGTTTATAGAAATTTTAGGAATTTTGGATAGAGTGCACCTGGATGTTTGTTGCCAGATCGTTGTTGATGATGTAGGTGGGAGTCGGAGACACTAACCAAGGAGCTGCAAACAGATTGTTGGGACACCGTTATTGAGGCGGAAAAAGCGATTTTGAATTTCCCTCTCGAAAAATCAGAGGTTCGGATGCGGCGGAGACGTTGATGGTGGTGGAGACGACTGTTGTGGGGAGTAGCAGCCGGGGAATAAATGTAACGGTGGAGTAATGGTGCAGACGACTTGGTGAAAGTGGTGGTAGGTGGCCGGAAATATAACCGTTACAGTTTGCCGGCGAGAAGAATATGACCGTTATAGTTCGCCTTGCGTCACAACTACTACATAGGTAATATAAATGAATTTCGAGATCTGACCCGCCTGATTTTGTGAATCCCGAGTGTATTCGTTGTGTTGCACGTTTTTTGAGATAGTAATCAGTCGTGTCTGTATTCATGTCAGTTCGAGTTAGTTCGTGTCGTGTCGAATTTTCGGGATTTCGTACGTTACTCATATTTGGGTTATCCGCCCGTACTCAATCTCCATTAGGGCGGAGATACCTATCTTTATTTTAGTTGTATCTAGGTATCCCGAATCTTGATCTTTTTTCTTGCCAGATATTGATATTTTATTTCTATCCTGCAGTATCTCTGACGTTCCAGGTTCTTCATCAGGCGCCACCGGGCGCAAGAGGCAGAGACCAGTAGGTGCGGGACGACGTGGTCCTGTTGCGCATCCGAGGGGAGTTCCAGATCCCCCGCAGTCCATGGTGCGTCCACCACGAGTCATCAGGTACGACGGGGATGAGATCCCGATCACTCCCGATACGGTTCGGGAGTTGATCATGGGGGATGGCCTGCAGATCCCTCACATAATTCTTCGATTCTCTCCTTTGTCGGAGGAGCAGGCCTTGTATCGCTGTTTCGCGGCGATGCAGCTGTTCCGACATAGGACGATCGACTGGACACTACTCTCCGCAGTGGGCCAGGAGGAGGACGTCTGGGCTATGTTGAGTGATCGGTGGGTCTAGTTCCTCACGTGTGACTCGGTACAGTACGTCGAGCTCACACGTGAGTTCTCTGCCACTGTCCGACACACCCCCACCGATTTCTCCGAGCCCCATGCGGTGTCATTTGCCTTGGGCCGTGGACATTCGAGATGTCCGTACCTTAGTTCGTCATGGCCACCGGCTATTTCACCGCCGATGAGGTATTGACCCCGGCATTCCTTACGAGCATCCGGGGTTATACTCTCCTATCGCAGACCGATTGAGAGTTCTGGCTGACGGAGGCCCAGTTGAGCCAGTTTTGAGCCATGATAGCGGACGGGGCCCACTCAAGCTCCGTTGTCGAGTCGTCTATTTGGGACCCCGCCCACCAATACTTTCACCGTCTTGTTGCCTGCTCTATCGTTGGCCGTCATTCGGTCCACGAGAAGTGCAGCAACATTGATCTTTTTTCTATTCTATCGATGATTACCGGCCGGGGGCCCAATATAGCGACGCTACTTCTCGCGTCGTTCTCCCGGAGCCGTGGTTGGCAGGGCTTGTCAGCCCAGTTACCTATGGGTCCTTATATCACTCGTATCGCAGAGCACCTGGGGGTTTTAGATCGCTATGCTCATGACTATTTTACCCTAGGGCCTGCCTCGACCCCGTATGCATTGGATGACGCCCAGAAGTCCGGGATGTGTGAGCTTTATGATCCAACCGCTCTCGTCCCGGTCCGACGGGGCCATCAGGCACCACCACCTCCGGGGACAGACACAGCTGTCGCTCTCCAGATGGGCATTTCTACGCATCAACAGCCCGTCTACGTCCCCCGCATCATGAGACCGCAGCAGCATCATCCTCTCCGCCAGCCACCGCAACCGTAGCAGCCAGTCACACTTGAGAGCATACATCAACAGCAAATGGAGATGCGGGCCCACATGGCTCGCCAGGACGAGTATTTTCGTATTTTATTCACTCATCTGCAGGTACCGATCCCAGCATCCTTACAGATACATCAGCAGGCTGGAGATCAGGCGGAGGCATCTGGGTTGGGTCAGGCAGCTGATCAGCCTGACCCCGCGGGAGATGATTAGACGACAGCAGACGCCGGTTACATTTTGGTTGTTTTCCTTTTATTTTGTTTTTATCAGCTTGGCCTGTATAATTTATATTATATTGGGAAAACATATATGGGTAACCGGTTGGGTAACACTTGTATATATATCTTGTGATGTTTGTCTGTTGTATTTGTATGTTTGTATGTTTATATATATTTTTGTGTTGCTTGTGGAACTTTGTGGGTGTATCCACTATAAACCCTCACGAGACCTCACTCGTCCACCTGGGCTACCGGGGGGTTAAAGGGCTTGTTGCATACGCTAAATGCAACCGTGATTCCTACGAAAGTGAGTTAGGTCTTTTATTATTTTTAATTGGTTAACAAAATTATAATGATTTTTATAATATAATAATATTAACTCTCGAAAGACCTATGTCTTATACTTGTGAGTGGTTTCTTATACATGTCTCGAGATTTGTGCAGATGTGGTTAGTCGGTATTGGTCAGTAGTGGAGACGTGTGTCACGAGTATGTGAGAGTTGTGGGCCGAGTTTAGCATTGCATTGTCAGTATTATCAGGTGATTTCGATTTCATAAACTATTTTGTTATTTTTATTTTAGTTTTTAGAAATGTAATTGTATAATTTGTTTAAACCTATCACATTTGTTCCCCGAGTTTTTAAGTTGTTTAACTGTCAGTTCAACCCGTTCCCCAAATGTTTATTAATTGTTTTATTATTTTAACATTGAGGACAATGTCAACCTCAAGTGTGGGGATGGGGGAAAATTGAAATTTTTAGCCCGATAGTACGTCGAACAGTATTCATAAACTTAAGTTATTAACTGTTAATTATTGCTATTAATGCCAAGTTAGAGGTTTTTGGTCATGGTTGGTTTTTCAGCTTCTCGATAGTTTTCCCGACAAATGTTTTTAAAAATGAGAAGTTGAAATGGAATCGTTTAGGAGGGATAACGAGTCAAGGGGACAGGTATACATGTTTTATATCGGCAGCCTTTATTTCCAGACATATTGTGAGTTAAGCCCCTATAATTGGTACATATATTATATAATAGATATAAAACATGTCTTGTCATTTATTGAGGGAAACCAGTATGTTTTACATAATTAGAACTTGCTTGTCACATGCTTTTCGAGATCTTAATACCACCACATGTATGGAGATTAGGACTTTAGAAAACCCGTTCCATACATATTTCCTCACTAAATAAATTCCTTACCCGACATTATCCCTTAAGAGCCCATTTGGACCTTATCCTTTTTCGTTTGCTAAAATGAACATTACAAACCATTTCAGCCTTGGCCTTTATTTTATTTTAACCCGTGTGATGAAATCCAGTTTGTTATTGAGTCATATATATATTGAGTTGTATTTAGTCATACGAATTGTAAAGTTGTGAAGTTCTGAGTTGTAACTATCAGTTATTGATGTAAAATAAAATCTGAAAAATCGGCAAAAAGACAATATGTTTAGTATTTCAGTTGTTATTAGCAGTCGAGTATGTAAATAGCAGTTGATTGTGTAATTTGTTCGTTTGTATTCGTGAGTCTGTATTTTGGTTTGTTTAACTGGGTTTCATCCACCTGAGTCACTAAATAAGACTAATCCGCACCCAAACCTAATCCTCAGCAAAACCCTTAGCCCAAGTCTTTATACAACCGGTGGTTAATGGTGGAGATAAGACTGACCTGCAAGCGTATTAAGTTGTAACTCATATTAGGTATTTTGAGGGCAGAGACATATACTAGCACATCTTTTGCTAGTCCAGATATTAAACCGAGGGGAATTTTGATAGTGTGAGGGGTGTGAACATGTATGCCTTAATCGGAAACAAAGTACACTTGTCTGGGCGATTCTATAGTTTTATGGTAGCATTAACTTTATTTGTGGGTTGTCAATCTAGAAAGTGTCAGTCTGGGAAATTGGGTATGACTTTAAACCTTACAAGTATTAATGGTGATAATTGATTGACCTATGATGGCGGTTAATGTTTACTTTAGAGTTTTGCTTGAGGGCAAGCAAAAGATAAGTGTGGGGAAGTGATGTTCTGCTTATCTGTACATACTTTAGATTGTTAACTTGGTTGTTTTATTAGTTTATAATAGGAACTTTGGTACTTCATATGTGTTTATTGTATTTCAGGTCACAGGTACTTAACGCGCTTAATTTGGACCTATACGAGCACGGAATGAAGACCCGGGATGTCCAGCACGCAAACCGAGACACATATTTGGACCTGCTGAGTAAAGTGACCCATCGCGTAGCGCGATGGGTGTTGAAGGTGGGGTATCGCACTACGCGATGCCCTTGAAATATTAATCTGGCGTTGACTTTTTGTCCATCGCGGACTGATGGTCTCCAGAATCGTGAAAGTTAGGGTTTTTTCATATATCACGTTTTGACGACCCTAGACGCCATTATTCAGTTTCAGAGCATTTTTGGAGGAGAATAGCAGCCCACCATCGCTTCCATTCATCTCAAGGCCATCTATATGTTCCATAACATCGTAATCGAAGACCGAGAGATGCCGATACGCGGCTAGACCCTTCGAGTTATACCTAGGATGCATAGTTTGTAATCTTTCAGTTTATTTCTCATGTACTAGAACAACTAATTGTAATTGTCTTTGTGTTAATCTATGAGTATTGATGTTTAGTATGTTCGTACAATTAGTCGGTTTAGGTTTATTTCGATCAGAACGATTAGTTTGTCGATTGCTATAATAACTGCTCATAGGATTGTTTTGATATGTTAATTGCAAGAAAGCATACGTTTGCCCTTAGTTGAGTCACACTGGCAGGGACCGTTTGATAACCAGTGCCGTGTGTTAGCGTGCGTGGATGCCTAAGGTTTAACCGATTAGTCAGTCTGTAGTTGACACAAGATAGTTTATCTGTTAGGTTGCATGAGTTGCTGTCAGTTTGCTTACTTGAATTCCTGGGTGTGATTTGCTTTGTTAATTAATTGAATACTTAAGTAATTGCTCGTTTCTTATAAAACCAAATTGTTTGCTAGTGTGATCAGCACTTTGTGAATTGAATCACTTCATAATGTTAGGAATCATTTTCACTGCACACTGACCACATACTCCTCGTTGTTCGACACCATACTTACCCTAGCTTGCTTAGGTGATTAGGACACTGATTTAATAGTTTTTTACTAGATAGCGACAGTCTAGCATCATGTAGCTGACTTTTAGTATGCATGCAGGTATTATTGATGATGTGGCAAGCTTGAGGCGCATATGAGGTTATCCATATTGAAGAATAGTTAGAGAATAAGGTTGTTATATAAAAAGTTTTAAATTTATGCTGCGATTTGTATAGACTTCCGCTGTAACAAACTAAATTTATGAGTAAATCCAACACCAAATGTAAGGCTACCGGGATCGAGGCCTTACAAGTTGGTATCAGAGCAAAAGTTTGAGAGATTTAGGTATCCCTACATGCTTAGACTCAAACAGAGAATGGAACCGAAGAAGAAAGACATTATGGATAGCCGTATGCCACTCAAGCAAGCTTACTACGTGAAATTCCTTACGCATAATGTAGGGATAAGTAAAAAAATCATATGAATTTTAGGGTAGGATTGCTTGCTTATATTTGAAATGTTTGATTTTCTAATTGCTTTAAGTAGAACCGAGCACAAGTAGACTCGCGAAAGTAACGTGAGCAGCTAATCCTAGCTGGCCACTGTTATTACCTGTAGCCTTACTATCCTTGTACTAAATAGTCCTCACGTGACGATGTTTGTGTTTTTCCTTTAAAATTCAGATGGATGGTACTAAGACTGCTGGACAGGAGGACGCCAGGGACGCCGTGGTAGGCTACGAGTTAACCGAGTAACCTCCGAAGAATCGATTTCTAAGCCTAGTGAAGACAGAAGCCTGACTGTACGTGAAGAAAAGTATCAGCTCGATCCTGCTAATCAAGCTGCAATTACTCAAGCTGTTGTTGCTGCAGTAAAGAACCTCTAATCAGACAAGTCTACTGAAAGCCGTACTAAGACTGTTGAGAAGACCGGGGAGAGTAGTAAGGAGGATACTGAGAATGAGGTTGAGGCATCAAGTGAAGTTCGTTCGGTGAAGGTTAATGACGGTAGGAGAGGCAGAGGTGGTTGCAACTTCAGAACCTTCAAAGGTTATGAACCACCTCAGCTGACTGGTACTGGTGACGCGATCGCTACCCTTCAGTGGATAACCGCAATGGATAAGGTTATCCGCATTAGCGAGTGTCGTCCCGACCAAGCTGTGGGCTTCGCTACCCAGTCATTTGGTGATGAAGCTATGTTCTGGTGGGAAACTGTTGAGCAAAGAAAGACTGCTACTGAAATTAAGGCAATGAAGTGGGGAGATCTGAAGGAGATGGTAATGAAGAAGTTTTGTGCTAATGTTGAAGTTGAAAGGGTAGAGATGAGATTCCTGAACTTGAAAGCAGGAAAGATGACACACCGTGAGTACACCACTGAGTTTAACCGAATGCCAAGACTTGTGCCCGAGATGCTGAATACTGAAGCTAAGAGAATCAACTGTTATGTCAGGGGACTTTCGCCGAATGTCTGCACCTTAGTCAAAACCAGCAAACTTGCCACATTCGACCCCGTCGTCGATCTAGGAGAGATGGTTTTTGACGATCTGGTTGTGGATGCTGTGGAGGTGGAAGAGAAGAAAGAGAAGAAAGAAAAGAAAGGAACCGCTCCCGCTAAACGGCTTATTGATAATGTGGATAACGCTGGGGAAAAGAAACATCGGATGTAGGGGAAAGAGGCATGCAGGGTGTGTGGCAAAATGCATCTTAGTGAGTGTAAGGCTGGTTCGAACGTGTTCTACAGATACGGGAAAGCAGGACATTTCTCCTGGGAATGCAAGAACAATCATAAATGTTTCAATTGTGGAGCTGGTGGTCATGAGGTGAAGGAATGTAAGAAGCCGAAGACGGGGAATGGGGGTAAGAAGGATGCCGAGAGCTCATTGGTTACCTGATCACAGTAAAAGAGAGAGCATTCTAGAAGAATGAGTTATTTGGCTTAAGTTTTATGTTATGTATGGCTTAAAAGATTTCATGTTTGCTGTTTAAATTTAAAATTTAGACTTATGTTTGGATGTGATGACTATGGATGGAATTAGGATATGAATGGATCCTTGTGAACGGCGGTCATGTGATGCGTAACCTTAGAATTTAAAGAAAACGGTAGTGTTAGAATAGTATAAGGCAATGCCTCTTAAAGAGACGAGACGAGACTTGCTAAGTAGGACAAGAAGCATGTCATCGAGGGCTTCATGGGCAAGCTACCTTGAACAGTTAACACTCATGAACACCACTCGGTGACTACAAGGTCGAGAATAAGAAGGATAAGCCGGTAATTTAGGGAGCTAAGATGGTTCGAAAAAAGAAGTGAACACAATGAGCGTTCGTTTTATATGGATTAAGCAGGTTTCGGGGACGAAACCTTTTTAAGGGGGGAGAGACTTGTAACGTCCTCGTTTCGATAATAAATAAATAAAGTATCCCGAGTTTATTCTAGCTAAGTGTCATGTGACGTTGAATTAAATTAATTAAATATTTTAATAGAATGGGTAAGGTTAAGAGAGGTTAATGGATTTGAGAGGGATTATGGACCTAAAAGCCTTTAAGCTTTGCCTATTTAAACTCCTAAACCCTAAATTTTATCCTTATCCTTATCATTTCATCATCATTCTGCAATCATTGTCACCCACACCCATACACACACCCAAACCTCCTATACATCAACATTCCAAATCCAATTTCATCCACTCAAGATCTAGTTAATCAAATCTACAATGTAAACATTGTATTCATTTCCATTTTAGTTTCTTGTTGATAATATTAACAATAACAAATGAATCAAGAACCTTTAAGAGACGAACTTGGAACTGACACAAACAAACCCGATTTAGAAAAACTTCAAACAAATATATAACAATGATAATGAGTTTGACAAGAAGAAAGTAAAAGATACAAATAATAAAAATAAGATGTACACGGGTCTTCAACGAGACCCGAATCCCGACAGTTCGGCCAAAATAGAACCCGGGCCAGATCTGCGACGTCGAGGCTCGAACCACCGGACCTGTAATGGACCAAAATTCGAATCACGTCCCGTGCGATTGGGATGTGTGCGATTGGAATCCAAATAAAACCCTCGGGCAGCCCGATTAGGTTGGTACGACTCGTTCTCTCTGTGCGATTCGTTTAATTGCGAGTTCCTTTTCGTGTGCGGCTCGTGTTCGTCACCAAGACTGGCCGGCGTCTGGATTCGCCGGAGATGAAGAAAGGAAGGAGTAGGGGTGGTGGAGGCTGTGAAGAAGAAGGGGTATATATATATATATATTAAGTATAATGTAAAATAATAATAAGAATAATAATGTATTAATAATAGATCTTTAATAAATATATATATATGTATATATATATATATATTTAATAAGTTATTAATAATATGATTATAGGGGTGTGAACAATTAAACGAAACCAGAACCCGAGACCCGACTCGTTTAATAACCCGTAACCCGCCTCAACAGAGGGACGTGATTAGAAGGCAAACCGAGCAACCAACCCATTAATAAAATAATTCATTAACGAGGGGTAACTTATAAAATATATGTATAATGATAATAGATATGAATATGGGAACCCGAAATAAAGTTAATAAGTGTAAGCTAATAATAATAATATAAATATAATAGTATCTATAACTATATATATGTTAACAATAAATATCGATAAGAATGTGAACTGATAAGGTTGGTTCGTGAGTTAAATAAGGTTAAGTACTTTAAACTAACATAATCGGTTTAAGAAGGTTATACGTTCGGTTCAGTTAACTTAAAAGTTAACCTCGTTAACTTAAGAAATGAATAAAAAGAAATTAAAGAGGATTAATACATGTACGTTATTAACAGTTAGTCAAGCACAGTCGAAGAAAGGAATTACTATCAATTCAGAGAGGAATCGTCTGCAGGTGAGTTCTAACCCCTTTTTCCTTAAACGTTTTGGGGTTGTATGCATACTCAAGAAAGACGATAAAAGACGAAAGAGATATGTTTTAAGAGAGAAAGTAAATGCGTAGATTAGTAATAAAATTATTTAACTACTAATATTAAGAATATACTACGAACATGAGTAAGTCATGATATGGGCATCAGGGGGGTCGTAGTACCTTATACCTGCCCACATCACGAGTACTCGTGAGTGTTATGTTGCGTATGAATAAAGAATGTGATTTAATTATAATTCGAAATTTTATGAAAAGAAAGAACGTTATAACTCACTCAGCGTGTAGCTGACTTTTAATATGCATGCAGGTATTATTGATGACGTGGCAAGCTTGAGGCGCATACGAGGTTATCTAGATTAAAGAATAGTTAGAGAATAAGGTTGTTATATAAAAAGTTTTAAATTTCCGCTACGATTTGTACAGACTTTCACTGTAACAAACAAAGTTTATGAGTAAATTCAACACCTAATGTAAGGCTACCGTGATCGGGGCCTTACATTAGTTAAAAGTAGAAGAATACCTAAATTAGTACAAGTTGAACAGCGAAAGAGTGAGCACCAACCGCCGGCTACTTGGCTGAAGCGTGGAGGTCCGGTGACCCGAGGAGGATGAGGATGAGGGCAGCAGCGTAGGTGGTGTGGTGGTGTCTGGCTCGCTCTTTGATTTCCGGCTCTTTTCCAATTTCAAACGAGCTTTTTTTATTATTATTTATAAAGGTTTAATGGTATTAATTAGTCTGGGCTTTAAACTTGGTTAGCTGGGTTGAACTTTTAAATTGGTTGGGCTTTAATCAAAATAGGGGTAACGTTATATTTTTTTCAGAGATAGCGAAATACAAAAACCGACCAAAAATTTTTTTTTGTACTTTCGACGAAAAGCTACCTCTAGTTTAACACTAGGTTCGACCCTAATGCTGGAGATCCAATAGTAAACAGCCGACAACTTGGTTCGATGTGTTTTCATTGGTGAAAACATGGTGTCTTCGTAGTAAACAGCAGCCAATGGTGTCAATGTCGATAACTGAAGCGTACTATAAAGCTTCGGCAATGACAACCCATCATTTAGTTTGGTTGGTTAGATTAATTGGAGAACTAGGACATAAGGTTGATTACAATTTACAAGTTCAAGAGTTTTGTGACAATAAATCCGCAATCCAGTTAGTCGACTAAGAAGTACATTATCATTACATACATGAGAAGGTGTTGAACGGTATAATCGATTTTACATGTATGGATACAAAAGAACAAGTAGCTGATGTATTGATAAAGTGTATGTCTAAAGCCAGTTATTGAAGTTTTTCCCGAGCATGGGGATATAGAAAGCTGATAGTGAGAGGAGGTGTGACAAACACAACAATACTAACTCGAAAGTCCGAAATTGGTTTTACGGGAAAGTACAAGTGTAGTATGAAGGAATGGTTAGAGATTAATAAAAGTCAAATTACTTTAGAGTTTAAGTTTATAAATATAATTGTCTTTTTAATTAGTTGTATTTTTGTTTTAAAATTCCTAATTTCAATTTGTATTGTAGATAAGTGGGTAATATACAAACCCTTATATTTTCTTTTCTATTTTTTTATTGAAATATATTGTATTATAATAATAGGATTCAATTACAATAGAGAGACAAGTAAGCGGGCAACAAGCTACACAACCACTGAAAACAAAGTTATCGTTCTTCGGCGCCGATTAGTTACTGTGCATGACCCACTGAACTCTTTTCAGAAAAGTAGCAGCATCGGGGGGCAAGAGACCTAAATGTATTGAACGCAAAAGGAATGAGGGCGTGCTGATTCTTGACACAAGCATTCTCGTGCGTTAGCATTGTTTCTTAATGCCTTTAACACGGCCTTCCTAGCAACAAGCTTGGTGTCCTTAAGCTCGACAAGAAGGGACACTCCAGTTCGGTCCACACAAACATGCTCCCCCAGGCCATCCAAACAAAAGAATGCCCGCTGGTCGGAGAGTAGACCTTCCTTCATGTGGATCGACAAGAAATTCACAGGAGCCTCATTTTTTGCCGAGATTCCCGCCCATTTTAACACATCACAAAGGGTATCCCTAACTAAATGATGTCTATATTTAAACCCTAAAAGTTTTTTTGCAATGAACAGCATGTTCACCAAAATCATCTAAACAAACTTTACTGCAAACCAGGCATGGTTCATCAACTAGGAACAGGAGGATCAATAAACGATACTTAACAATGGTCCGGTATTCCACTGCTGACATGTGTTGGCCTAACCCTTCGATGGGGATGACGATAAAAAAATTCTTGAGCATGAGGAGCCTGAGACATTCTAACACCGTTCTCTGATGAGTGGACAAGCCAAACTTTTCTCTCAAACTTTGGACGGTTTTAGTATAAAGGGCACTCGCCAAAGCATTTTGGGAGTTTGGGGGGGTGTCCTTATTAGCGAACTTGCCAAGATCAAGATCGGGAATAGAGTTATGCAAATAATCCAACGCACACCCAAAATTTCCAATTTAATGAAAACAAAAGAGTAGATCATTGTAATCACCAAGAACATGTTGGTGTATATAAATTTAAATAACCTCGTATGACATGAAGAAATAGTAAAACCTAAAGGGACACAACATAAATAAATAAATATAAGGGGGGTTTAACTTAAAGAAACCTAAAACCCTGCGGCGGTTGATTGATCTCCCTCCCTCCGCCACCAGCAGCAAATAATAATATCTGTAAATGGAAGACGAAGTAGAAGCAGTGATTGCCTCTTCTTCTTCGACGGAAGGCGGAATCGGGTGCTGGGAGCTCCGTTCGGGCACAGAGCACCTGCGTTACCGGGCATGCGCATCTCCTCCTCACGGCCTTGTTTCCGTCGCCGGACGCTTCCTCGCCTCTTCTCAGATTCGTCATTCCTCCTCCTCCTCCTCTTCTTCTGCTTCCATTCTCTTCTGGTCCTGGAACAAGGTACTTTAATTACTTACTGCTCTTGTTTAGATTCTTATGTTTTTCTTTCACCATAACCTAATTTATTAGATATCAGGTTCTGTATAGTTTTTCATACTCATTTACTTGGGTTATGTTATTGTTTTTGCTGTTGCAGCCTCAGGTAGAAGTGAAGAGTTTTCCAGCTGAAGCAATCAACCCTCTTGCTTGTAATACCGAGGGCACTTACATAGTTGGCGGTGGAGTCTCTGGTGATATTTACTTGTGGGAGGTGACTAATAATCTCATTTTCCTATCATCATGATGTTGTGTTATCATTATTTATTCACCTGCTTCGATTCTACTATAGGTTGCAACTGGTAGGCTACTGAAGAAATGGCACGGCCACTATAGGGCTGTTACATGCCTGGTGTTTTCTATGGATCAGTCACTTTTGATTTCTGCTGCTGAAGATGGATCTGTTCGAGTCTGGTCACTTTTTATGTACTTTTCACTTACCTTTTTTTCTTTTCTATATCCATTTTTAGGGTTTATAACAATCAATTACTTTCTAATTTTCTGATTAGGATCTTTGATGAGGAAAGACAGCAGAGATCAGGGCATCTTTACGAGCATAGTTTCTCTGAGCACGTGCTGCCTGTAACCGATATTGTTACAGGCTATGGTGGATCTAATGCAATTATAGTGTCCGCTTCACAGGATCGTACTTGCAAGGTTTGTAATTCGTACCCCCCTTCAGTTCCTGATCTATTATGCAGCATATGTTTATTTTACTTTTAGCATAACATTTATTATTGCAGGTATGGAGTCTTGCTAGAGGAACTTTGTTGAGAAATATTGTGTTTCCTTCAGTTATTGATGCGGTTGAATTGGATCCTGGAGAACATGTTTTTTATGCTGGTGGTAAAGATGGTAAAATATACATTGCAGAATTGAATTCTGTTGGCAAAACTAACAATAACTATGGGTTGCATATTATTGGTACATTGTCTGATCAAAGGTGAGTCAACTCATTTTATATGTAAGTTTTTTTGTATTCTTCAATTGTCAATCGCATACCAGTTTTTGAGTAATCCTATGTTTTCATCTTGATGATCACATTTTGCTGCAAATATGGACTTTCTTATTCAATAAACACTTGAATATAGGCTCGTAAATGAACGGACCAAACACGAATGAAACTTGTTCTTGTTCGTTTCTTTTACTTTAACTGAATAAAAAGTTGAACATGAACAGTAAAAGGACGATTTTGTGTTTGTTTGTTAAGAAAATGAACGTATTCATTTTTGTTGATGCTCATTTGTTAAACATATAAATGAACAACTGAACATGGTTAAACGAACATAAATAGCTAAAACCAGTTAAAAGTAATGTGAAGAACAGTGTGTTTGGTCTAAAAAGTTATTTGAACTAGACTTGGTTGAAACGGGCCCAAAAATTTTAAGTGATTATATTAACGAATGTAAACGAACAAACTTAAAACAAACGTAAACTAAATGATGGCTGTAACAGTAAGGCTATATGCTCTTTGGCTTTTGCACTGGATGGAGTTCAATTGGTTGCTGGATCAGAGGACGGGTTTGTTAGAGTCTGGGACACTAAAACTCATAATATTATACGCGTTTTTAAGCATGCAAAAGGTAGAATAATCTAATTGCATCAATATTCATTTTTCCAAATTTTAATATTATGGTTTGTGTGATCAGGTCCTGTTAACAATATTCTTGTTATTCAACAACCACCGGCTCTATACCCTCGAGCAGTAGCAAATAATCAAGGTTTAATGGCGAGAAAACAAGTGTCATTGCCACCGCCGCTTGAAAAGTTTACATCAATAGATGAACACTCAGATCTTAGCATTTATATTCCACCTCAGCATGATTATCACAGGTCTTGTGATGCAGTCTATGCCACTGTTGACTCCATGAACAGTCAGATTAATGAACTTCAGGTCTGGTCTATATATTATTTAGCTTCTAAGGGGGTGTTTGGGATTCCTTATTTTACCTCCTTATGACTTTTCATTAAGTTAATAAGTTACAAAAGTGTAACTTATGGAACTTTTCCTCTCACAATATAAGCAATTCCAAACACCTTATTACTTTTGAAACGGGTAGTGCCCGTGTCAACTGTTGGCCCGTGAATGCACGTGTCGAGTTCGGGTTCATGTGGGTGACATAATTTTTATGTTCATGTCGTGTTTGGATCTGTGTAAAGTCTATGGGTTTGTATAGTGTTCGACCCGTTAACCCACAAACACGACATGTTTCAGTCCTGCATAAATGCATAGGTGGCAAAATGGGCAGGCTAGGTAATTGGTCAAAATGGGTGAATATGTATGGCAAGTCAAAATGGATGTTGTACACTGTTGACTGTTTGACCCATCTACCCAAATTCAAATGTTAAACAGCATTTTAACTCAGAAACATGATTTTGTATTTTGCAATGCGCAGCGTGGTTCTTGTGGAGCTTCTGAAATGGAAATAGAGAGATTGAAAGTAGAAAAGGAAAGGGCGATGCAAATGGTACAACAGTGGAAGAAGATGTATGAAAATCTGCATCAGTTTTGTGTCGGTGAGCTTTTGAACGGAGAAGGAGAAGCCGCAACACTTTGACCGGGTCAACTCATGGTTTTCAGAAGCTTTAAGGTTTTTTTTAACTGCTGTTTTACTAATATATACTATAATCCTTGCTTTCAGTTATTAAACTAAGTTATGCATTTAAAAGAATATTGGGGATTCATTTCATTCTATATTATAAAGTTTTGTTTTAGTATGTTTAGGTGCTCTTGAAATTGAATGCCAGTTTGTGCCTAGCACACAGTAATTTCGTTTTATTTTTCTAGATGGATAGTATACAATACAATACAATTGTTGATAAATGAAATCAACAAACAATATATAATAATTAGTAAATAAATTACACAAAGTAAATATCAGGGGTGGTTATATGTTGTGAAAATTGACCGAACTATCTATAGTAACAGTTAAAGTGCTGTTTGTAATTTATAGTTTGAAATTAGTCATGTAAAACGAACCGATTCTTTACCTATATTGTTTACTGATTATTCAAGTTATGGTACATTTTTATAATATGTAATTTTTTTTATATTAATTACAAGTTTTCATATGCTTTTAGAATTCGATTGTTTTATACCCATATCGATATAGTAAAAGACCTTTTTTGTAGGTTAAAAATAGAGAAATAACTTTTTTATGGGTTAATATGATGCAAAATTTAATATTGGGAGTGCAACGGTGGAAAGGGTATGGACTCTTGTCTTTTCTTCTAGCTTGTTGCTTAAAGATGTTAACTATAAGAGCATTCTTCAAACCAAAAATTACATTAAAACTTACTTTATTTTCTCTATCTATTTCAATTAAATAATATTTTTTATATCCTTTATCATTATCTTTTCTCTTTCTTTCATTCACAACCGCTTTCAAAATATATTAAAAAATTATAGGGGATGAACATTAATTTTTCAAATATACAGAAAAATTATTATTTTTTCTAAAATATAAAAACTCTTCACTCACAACATCCTTAATCACTCTCTAAATTATAAAAACACCCCTTATATAATATGAAGGGTTGGATGAGAATGCTAACAAAAGTATAATTCTCTGCTGTTCAAATAAAGGTAAAAGGTAAAAGAAAAAAGTAAACTGTAAAAGTGTTAAGAGCCATGTGTCGCAGGCTTGACAGCTTTATGTAGCAAGTAGCGCGTGATCCGTACACTTCCACCGCCCACCATACTTTTGGCTGACCTTCTCCGGTGCATATAAAATAGCTTTAGTCATGTGCTTTAGACTATGTATAGTGGTTTTACTAATTATTTAATTTAAATGTCATATAGGTTTCATGTAGGCAAAGATGAATTTACCTAAGCCACTTTTAAATCAAATGTAGTGGTTTCAACTAATTGCAATTATTACTCAATCATGTTTTCAATTAATTAATATTTTTTTATTTGATAAAAAAAACAATTTAACTAATAATACCACAAAACAAATTATTATAACACTTTAATAAAATAAAAGTTACAAATACATAAGAAAACAAAATGATACTTGTATAAGAAAAAAAAAGCTACTTTAAAATAAAAAATACTAGAATAATTGAAAAAGAACGAATACTCATTGCCATGATATTTTGCACGAATTTCATTCTTCTCTCTCGAATATCTCATGATCTTATTTATAGAATAGTCCGTTTATTCAACTAGTAATGAGCCTCCACACGATTCCGTTCTAGTGGTGGGCGTCGTCTAAGTGGTTCCAGTCGTGATGTTTGGTTGTGCTCGACTAAAAGTTTTACCCCCACCCGAACAAGTTCGATTATCACCGTCTCATCCACCTCTTAAAAAGATAAATCGTTGGGTAGTTGATCCATTTTTTTCATAAAATATGAAAGAACTAGAAAAGAGAGCATGGTTTAAACTTTGTGATGCTATATTTATAGAAGGTTTTTATTTATAGTCAATTTTTTTTTAGTTAATGGTATCCAATTTAATAAATGGTATACAAACATCATGGGCGCTATGGGCTTGGCGTAGAAACATTTTAGCAACCATTTTAATAATTGTGTAATGGTGCTTAGCAAAAACGTGACATCCGCATCATCATTTTAGAGCCCTATTTCTTATTACTACGTGTAGTCTTAAAAGAGATGTTTTACCTTTCCAGATCACAAATTTGTAAAATTAGAAAAGTGGTAATTAAAGAATTTGTACATTACGCATCAAGCTTGGTGCATTACCTGGATTTGATATCTTTGTTTCTGTAACTTGGGCATTCTCCCTTGAAGGCTTGAACAGCTAATACTTTTATTGTGCTTACTGTTTATTAGAGTATAAATTTAATTTCTTTTCAAATAATACCGACTGCTCAACCGCAACCCTTGGATCAATTTTGATATGAGACACGATTCAGTTTTATTACCAGACGGCACCTTTGGTTCACTTTTCATATATGAGATACGATTCAGTTTTGATACGTGATGCTATTAGCCGTAGTATCTTCATATCCAAACAAATTTTATGGCAAACCGGACATGACTCATCAACTGGGAATAATAGGATCATTAAAGAATATTTAAGAATGACCCATTACTCAAATGCTGGATAAGTGTTTTAGCTCATGCTTAATTATATGGTTTTAAGCATGACCTTGATTTCTATTTTAAGCCTAGGTATTATTTTCATTTTAAGTTTTTCTTTTATTAATTTTTTTTATTCAATAAGAAAAACAGCATCATCTATCCCTTCGGGTAAGTGAGTTTGTAGTTATGCAACAATGAGTGGATATAACGAGAAAACACAATTTGATATCACAGGAGACATTGATCATAATCTTGAATATAACATGCATGCTTTTGAAAAGGCTGACATAACATATTTAGCGTCTAAATGGATCTTAAAATCAAAGTCTGCTTCGTAAAAAGATATTTCTTTTTTACTTAGGGTCGTGATACGTGAGAAACTTTCTCCGATGTCACACATCATTTTGTGTACAATTTCTATTATAAGACACCAAAAGTTGTAATTTTATAAAGTTTGAGTTAATTTAGCGAAAGAAAACTCTTTCAGCTATAAACTAGAGATAAACAACGGAAAGTTTTAGATAAACAAAACTGGGCTGGTTATGATGTACTACTTTTTTTTTTGAACGGCCAACAAACATAGAATGCCTATGTCCAGCCGTACGAAGCCCTTAAGTGTCTCCAAGTTTTCCGAGGAAAACCCACCGCCGAAGGCCCACTGGTGTAAAACTCAGATGCTCTCAGGATCGAACTGAAAATCACAAACATCTCAGTCTTCCTTCATTGAGCCACAAATATTCCTCCAAAGTGTTGTAAGTAGAAATTGAACTTAAATCTTTATTGAGAAACTCAAGCTCCCAGTTGAATGGATGGCCTTGGTGCTACTTAAGCCCCCTTGACATACTACATAAATAAATAAATAAATAAATTAAATAATCATCTGAGCATTAACTTGTAGACTAATAAAATAATAATACAAATATTTGAAGATGAGTTGTTATTACACGCTTTAGTTGTGAGGTTTGGTCATCCAAATACGACGACGTACACGGTATCTTGTTTTAGTTTTTTAGTGTTTCTGGTCAATCCAATAATACCCTATTTCTTCTCCAAAACATTCTCCCACCAAATTAGGGTTTCGCCCATCAAATTCAGGTTCTAATCTTCTTTCTTATTACTTGCTGCTGCTATTATAAGTTTCCATCTTTGATTTTGTATATTAATCCTATTCTATTCTATTCAGTTTACACTTACTTGTATCAAAACTCCGCATCTATTATTAATAATAATATTAGTTTGAACTAGAAATGGGGAAACCTGCCGGTAAGAAGAAGTCACAGCCTGCAGTTGATAAACCCATGAAACCGAATAAACCCGAAAGAAGCTCCAAACAAGTCGATGAAGATACCGCCGTCTTTATTCAGATGTCACAGGAGCTCAAGGAAGAAGGAAACAGACTCTTTCAAAAGCGCGATAACGAGGGGGCCATGCTCAAGTATGAGAAAGCCCTTAAACTGTTACCTGCTAACCATATAGACGTTGCCTCTTTACGAACCAATATGGCCGGCTGCTATATGCACTTGGGGATTGGGGAGTACCCGAGGGCGATACAGGAGTGTAATTTGGCCTTGGAGGTTGCTCCCAAGTATAGTAAGGCGCTGCTGAAGAGAGCCAAGTGTTACGAGGCGTTGGATAAGTTGGATTTGGCGTTGAGGGATGTCAAGAGTGTGTTGACTATGGAGCCGAGTAATGTGACCGCGCTGGAGATTGAGGGTTTGGTTAAGAAGGCGATTGAAGGGAAGGGTTTGAAAGTTGAGGAGGTTGAAGCTGCGTTACCGGTTGATGATTCCGAGCCTAAACCGGTTAAGGTTTTGAAAGAGAAGACCAAAAAGAGGAAGAACAATAGGGTTGACAAAAAGGTTGTTGAAAAAGTCAACGAAAGCAAGGCCGAAGCTGAAGAAGTCAAAGACAAGAAGGTTGACATAAAGGTCGAAAAAGTTAATAACAACAATAAGGCTAAGAGAGTTAAGGACAAAAGGGTTGTTAAGAAAGTGGAAGATAAGGTAGTTGTTGAGGATAAAAATAGTATTAAAGAAGAGAAAGTCGTCACGAGGACAGTGAAATTGGTGCTTGGTGATGATATAAGATGGGCACAGCTACCGATTGATTGTAGTATCGGTTTAGTGAGGGAGATAGTGTGGGACCGGTTTCCTGGTTTAGAGGGTGTGCTTATTAAGTATAAAGATCAAGAAGGGGATTTGATCACCATCACGACTACTTCTGAGTTGAGAATGGCTGAAAGTTCAAGTGATCCTCAAGGTTCTTTGAGGCTATATTTGGTAGAAGTTAGTCCCGATAAAGAGCCGTCTTATGAAGGTTTCACAAATGATGGTTTTACGAAAGCCAGTAGCTTAATATCTAGTGTTTCAGAGAATGGAAATGTGGGAAAGATTAAGGAAGTTGAGAAAGTTACAACGTGTGTAGAAGACTGGATTGTGCAGTTTGCAAGGTTGTTTAAAGATCACGTGGGATTCGAATCTGATTCATATTTGGACCTTCATGATCTAGGAATGGAGTTATACTCAGAAGCAATAGAAGAAACCGTCACAACTGAAAACGCGCAGAAGCTTTTCGACATTGCTGGTGGGAAGTTTCAAGAACTGGCTGCTTTAGGGTTGTTTAATTTGGGAAATGTTCATATGAACAAAGCAAGAAAATGGGTTGTGTTTGCAGAAGATGGAAGTAAAGAATCAGTTCAAGAACAGGTGAAAAAAGGACACGAATGGGCAGAAAAGGAATATGTAAAAGCAGGGGTACAATATGAAGAAGCCTTAAAAATCAAACCTGATTTTTACGAAGGGTTTCTTGCACTCGGACAACAACAGTTTGAGCTTGCAAAGCTTTCATGGTGTTATGCAGTTGGAACCAAGAATAATATAGAATCAAGTCTTTCTGCCCAAGTTTTGGATTTGTATAATAAGGCTGAAGATAGTATGGAACATGGAATGCAGATTTGGGAAGAACTGGAGGAACAACGGTTGAATGGATTGAGTTTGTATGATAAGCATAGGGACGATTTGGTAAATTTGGGGTTGGAAGGGTTGTTAAAAGATGTGTCTGCTGATGAAGCTGCAGAGCAAGCTGCACATTTGAAATCTCAGATGTATATTTTGTGGGGTACGCTGCTTTATGAGCGATCTGTTGTGGAATTTAAGTTGGGTATTTCTGCATGGGAAGAATCTTTGGCGGCTTCGGTTGAAAAGTTTGAACTTGCAGGAGTTTCACCAACAGATCTAGCAGTGATAGTAAAGAACCATTGCTCTAATGCAACATCTTCTGTAGGTAATTTAATCATACTTAATGTGAAATTATCATTTAAACGCACTTTCACTTGGTACTTAATTGTGAATGTTGCTGAGAAAGGAAAAGTAAAAGTCCCAAATTTTGCAATGTTAAGTATGAGTGCTTTTTTTCTTATCGAAAGGAGTGAAAGTAGTTTTGTTTTGTTGGACATATTTACTAGTCAAATTTTAATATAGATATTGGAGTAAACTTCTCTCTTCAAAATGAGTGTAAGTTCATATCTTTGACATATTACTAGTTACATTTTAATGTTTGACTTATATAGGAGTAAAGTTCAGATCTTGACAAATTTAGGGACCAAATTATATTTGTTTTTCATTTTTACGTGTTAGGCTAAACGTAACCCCCCCCCCCCCCTCTTCTTATTTGTCATACTCCATCGCCTAAACTTTCAGTTAACAATTTTATTTGACATATTACTCCCCTCTTACCATTTTTTTTTCATTTTGTGGTTTCCCTTTAAAATATTAAATTAAAACTATATTTTTTTATTTTTTTTTCTATCTTTTGTGTTTATTGTCCTTGATCATTATAATAAATATTATTTATTATCATTGTCGATGCATTATTATATTTATAAAATTATATATATATGTGTGTGTGTGTGTGTATTGTGACTAATACTAATAAGATTAAAATAATAATAATAATATATACAATATTAATATTACTACTAATAAAAATAAATTAATAATAACAACTTAATAGTTTTTAATTTGACATATTTAGTGGAGACTATTAAGTGAAAAAAATGTTGGAGGGTAGTTATGCATGTAAATAAGGTTAAGGGGAGATGATAATTGATTTGGTAAGTTGAAGAGGGGGGAGGGGGGGAGCATATTCAGTAAAAATAGTATGAAGGGGGTACACGTTTAGCAACACCCTCTTTTACATATAATCCATGTTATCTTCCAAAATTGAGCTTTCCTTCTTCTTTTGACGAGAAGTAAAATTGTTTATTATCTATCAAATTTGAGATATTGGATAACTTTCATGACATTTCTCCCATTTTTAATTCAGTCAATATTTATATGGAAGCTATAGCTAAAACCTTTGAGCCATGCCAGCATTTTGTTGTTTCATGGTCAAAATGTTCCAAGAAACTTCAAAGTCTAGCGACTCAATTATTAATGAAGTGAAAGTAGGCTACTATATATTACAATTTTGTGTATAAAGGTTACATATATGTAATTGCATAATTTATTTATTGCAGGTCTAGGTTTTAAAGTTGATGAAATAGTTCAGGCATGGAACGACATGTATGATGTTAAACGGTGGCAAACTGGTGTTCCATCTTTCCGGTTGGAACCACTGTTCCGTCGTCGGGTCTCAAAACTTCAAACTTTCATGGAACATCTCTGAAGAAGAAAAAGATGATAAAAACCATCATGTGATTTAATCATTGCTAGACCTTATATGTTTGTCAAGTAAGATTTGCAATCCTTTATCTTCAATTCTACTTTCTATATCATAAAAAATGATTGAAATGATACCATTGATGTATCTTTGCAGGTTTTTACAGAGAATGCCATCTTCAACTTCAGTTTTCTTTATTTTCACCATTGGAGGTGAAAGAATAGAGTTTGTGATCGTTGTTTATTTGCAGCACGAGGTGTCTTGTATTGGTGAGAAGCCACTTATTTATTCATTGTGATATCATTTTTTGGTTTTGGGTGGAGTAAAGTATCAGAGACCATACAGAAGTTTTGATGCATAGTTTGTTTCAGATAAAGAAAATGTAGGTGTAAAACATTCATTATTGTTGGGGCAGCTTGTGTTTGCTAGTGGTGAGCAAATAGGGCTGCAAAGTGTGCATTTTTGGGAATTGTTGTTTGTTCATGATAGATTGATTGCTTTTTCAACACTTGTTGATTCTTATGGTATATTATTGTTTTTGTGAACATTTTGTTGTCATGATATGTTGACTGAATGACTGTTTTATATTAACATTTGTAATTAGGTTGCAAAGTGTGCTTATGGGTTTATAGAGTTAACTAGAACCCCTGTTTTGAAATGGTCTAGGTTCAACCTGGGCTTGTAACAAGTTCTTACATTGCAATGCCTTTTATAAGTTTGGCAAAATGGGCCGGTCAGGTCGGGTTTGATAACATGCTAAAACAGGTTTGGTGAAGGAATTGGCTTTGGGTCAAAATAGCCCATTTTCAATTTGGTTGGCAGTGAAAGCGAGTTCTGATCAAAATGAAGTTGGGTTAAATGAGACGTTTTAGAATAAAAAGGATCAAAATAGGTTCTGCTTGTTATATTTTATGGTGGCTGGTGGCGATAATGCCGGTGTGGATGGTTGTCATGTTGTCCATGGCAGCAGGTGGTAATGATGTTAGCAGTGCTGGCGTGACGGTGGGGACGTCCTGACTCTCAGATAATTAGTTGTTTTTGTTGAGCTTTGTCTTATAATATTATGCTTGGTGTACACACGTCTGTAACAAGTTGTAGACGTCATTATTAACAATTCTACGCAAGTATTTTATAATCTTCAATAAGGAAATTTTTTTTATCTTAACATTAAAAAAGTTATTAAATGACATTACATATATATTATTAAGTTAAAACTATTATAGATAGGCAAAGTTGTCAACAATGATCAAGAAAAGAAATGTCAAATGACGAAGATGCGGTACCGCTACAGATATCAAAGTTTATGGTGCCATGGTGTCGGTGGTGGGAGGCGGTGGGGCGGCTGCGACACGCATGTAGTGATCGGTGGTCTCTATGAGTTTGACATGCATAATCTGACTATATCCAAATTGACCTGTTATATAATTTGAGTTTTGAGTGAGACCGGCTAACCTATATATACAAACTTTTTTTGTTTTGTTTTGTGTTTACCTAGAACAACCATGTCTTTATAGAGTGAATTATGATGTTTAGTTTCTATATGTTAATATCTAGCGTGGTTCAAATTTGAACAAGGTAAAATTCGAGATACGAGGTTTTAAGAGCAACTTTAGGTCTCATGGAACTGAACCAAAACGTGTTTCTTTTCTTTTCTTTTTCTTTTTTGTTAACGGCAGAAGAGTAAAATGGTCGGGCATTTAGCAAATTATCTCAAAAAGGCCACCCAACTGTGACATTTGTCAATTTCGGGTTATTTTATACTTGTATTCTTAATGTAAACCCGACCCGTTTTGTATCCCGAACCTTTCGATATTATCAAAATGATGAATTGTATGTTAAATATTTTTTTTAAAGTTGTTGGATCAAAAAAAAAACACACACACCCTTTTCGGTTCTTAAAATTCCCCGAAAACGCTCAAAACAAACTCCAGGGACTAAAACTACCAAAATGGAGACTTGAAGGACCCATTTGTAGTTTGTGCTTTCTTGGGTCTATAACCAACCCATTTTCATGAAACACCCTTTATGAAAGACCCATTCAACTTACCCTATATATACACACCTATCTTCTTCATTTGTGCTTGCTCATTTCTTCATTTCTCTCTCAAATTCTTGAATTCTAAGGTTGTTCTTCATAAGCTAATCTTTCATTTTAACTAATTTCTCAATACTTAAGGCTTGATGTTACAACATATATATATAATATACACTCCTTGTTTACCTTCGGTCTTTCATTTCTCCGGTCTCGGCCGGTTGAAATGTCGGGCTAGTAAGGCAAGGTTACATGGAGGACTTTGTAGTCCTTGTTTATATATTTAACAAATCTAACCATATAACTTGTTATACTTGCTTAACTTCTACATATTTTAGTTTATTGTTCATATTTGTCAAGTTCCATGGTATTGGGTATGTGGTGACTAGCCTCGGTTTCATCCCGAGTTGAGAACCGAACCAAAAATCGAACTTTTGTTTAAAAGCATTATTGTTAACTTTTTGAATGTAAAACTTGAGCATTATTATTTATAAGTTATTTTACAAGTTCCATGGTAATTGGGTATGTGGTAACCATCCTCGGTCTTATTCCGAGTCAAGGACCGAACCAAAAACCGAACTAAACCGAGTTCACTCGCTTAAGACACACAAGTGTGTTTTTAGCCACCAAAATTCATATTTTTCTTCAAGATTATATTTTAAATCAATTTTAGTTAATTTCTAAACATACTTGGCATGTCGGTAACCAACTTGATCTTATAACAAGTTCGAACCGATAAGGTCGTATACTCGCTTAACGAACGTTAAGGTTCTTCACAATAGAACTACATACTTGGTTAAGTCTATTTTGATTTTATTGAGTTATCTCATAACATTTATTATTTTGGGAAGTTAACTGTGAGCTTGGTCAATTATCAAGTCTCGAACCGACAAACCCGAACACTCGTTTAAACCTTGTTTTGGTATTCTTATAACCAAGGGTTTTGCAATATCGCATTTTAACCCACATTATTACTTAACATAGGTTGAGTAAAAAAAGAAAAAAACTAATGAATAGAATACCGAGACCCGGTTTCGAGTAAACTTATTTTACAAAACTCGTTTATTTAATTTCTCAAATATTTACATTTTAAATCACAAACTTTATTTATTTACTTTATTTGTCATGTATTTTATTTTAAACCCTTCCAAGACTACCTACTAACACAAGACCCGTTTAATATAGGTCTTGCTCGTTAAACCGATCTCTCCGATTATTCATGACACTATCTTTCAAATTACTTGTTAATGTGAGTATCTTTTCATCCCCCGTTTTCCATCTTTCGTTTTGGGGGTGGCATTGCATACTTATTCAAATTCAAATGATTTATACTTGAGTCTTAAACCACAACACGTATTGTATATGTTTACTTAAACAAATGCTCGATTTGGTGTTATATGCTTTACATGATTATGTGCAAATTCTTGAATGCTAAGGCAGGTAGCCTCTTGAATGCTAAGGCGGGTAGCCTCATCAAAGTATGATCATACGTTAATTCCGAGTATATATGGTATCCCCATATAGAAAGGTGTCGTCAATGTATTCTTATTGACGATTTCATTATTGTTGTCAATGTATTCTTATTGACGGTTCGTCAATGTATTCTTGTTGACGGTTTTATTATCTAAATTGTTGCTATTATTTATTGTTTTCATATACTAGTTGTGGATTTCATACTATATACTTATTGTCCAAAACTATGAAAATTGCTCACCAACCTTTGTGTTGACAAACTCTATTTTATGCAATGTTACAGGGTTGATGTTAGCTTGATTGGATTACTTGAAGAAACTTATTATCTTGGCTTTAGGATATTAGAAAATAAAAGAACAAGTTATTTGTTTATCTATCTATTTGGCATTTTGTATGAACAATTGTTGTATTATTTATGATGATATGGATTTAAATGAGTTGTTTAAATATTGAAACTTTATAGTGTCATTGTGCAATGAGCAATCATGTCGCGCCTCGACGTTTCCGCCTTCATTGGTCAGGGTGTGACAGATTGGTTCATTGGTCGGGGTGTGACACCAACATTCTAAACAATCTTCATACGCATTCTCTCTGTCTCTGTTGGCTTTATATTGTGTGATGGCTTCTTCTCAATTCAACAAATCTATCTGCTCTTTTGTTGGACTTCTTAAATGGGCTAGTAGGTTGGGCCACGGTGGGCTGGTATGGTTCATAACACTATCCTTATAACTGGGAACTTGAAATAGATCTTTCAAATAGTACATACCAGGATTTAGGACCCGCGTTCCGTGATGGGACCATTAAACCGAACAAAAAAATGCGTAAAAACGTTAAACCACGAACGCGTTGTGAGTCGACCCGAAATCAGCTTGTATCGTGTTACGACATCAACTAAGCAAAAGAAATAAACCCGTCAATGCCAAAATACAACAAATTAACCGTAGAACAAAAAAAAAAAAAAACACGTTACAGTTGCGAACCGAAGCACAAATTGGTAAACATGAATTAGTAAGAAAAAAAAAGAGTATATTTTAAAGGCGTGGTATCAAACGTTAAAACACGGATGTAAAAATGTGTTAGGATGGGATAATTTTAAATTATGAAAAAAAGTTTTGGTCATTTTAAAGACCAGCTATAACAGATACGAGAATAGCCTTTGTATAAAAATGTGTGAGGATGGGATAATTTTAAATCACGAAAAAAGTTTCAGTCATTTTAAAGACCAGCTATAACAGTTACGAAAGCAAAGTTTAAGAAAATCATTTAACCGATAAATAAAACATATAAAGCCGACACTTGCCTAAGTTTAATGTTTAGAATATAGTTTGTTAAACATTATAATTAGTTGAAACAAAAAGTAAAATAAAGGGAATAAAAACCATTTGATAGTGTACCGACTTCTACTATATTTTTAAAAGTTAAAACGTATATAATTAACAAATAATAAAGTAAAACTCCAGTAATAAAAATTAAAACACAATATATGTGAAAAAAAGTGGAGTTAAAAGTGATAAGTAAAAAAAAATAGTAGTTATGTGAGGAGGAAGAAATCCTATTTTTAATATATATATACTAATAAAAGAACTTAAGAACTCAAGTTAGAGAACTCAAGAAATCAATAGAGAGCTAAAGAGAATATATAAGAAAGAAGTTTTATTTCTTTCAATGGATGGATTACCAGTGAGGGAAATCCTTCGTTTTATAGGCAAAGAAAAGTTAACCAACCTCATAAAAATACATAAGGCCCATACATGTGACGTATGATCCATCCTATGGCATAAGGCCCATACATATGGACTAATCCTACCTAACCACTTTAAGAGTGATTAGTCTTAAAAGACACACTTAGTACAATAAGAAAGACAGAATTAAGACAATATTATACAAGACACATAATTATTAATAACTTCATCTGCGAATTAAGATTAGGACTACTTCCACCTTGAGTCTGGATGCGATGGATCATCTTCATATGGGCCATAGTAGTCCTCAATTGGATTTTCTTCTGCTGGGTCTAGACTTGATATTGGGAAGTTACTACTACATGGTTCCCAATTTGGTTTCCAATCTTCGAGCTCTTCATATTCTTCTTTCGTAAGGGGAACAATATAAGTATTAACATATTCAAAATGCATTTTTTGCCACAACTTTTGTTGGGTAGGATTTTCTATAAGGAAGATTGGAATCTTCTCAACCTTCTCAGAAAACGGCTAAGTATAGACTTCGAGCAAGCCTAGACGATCGAGCATGGTTTTACTACTTCGGGCAAGGTCTTTAGAACCTTTAGTGGTTAATTCTTCTAACTGTTAAAGCTTCGAGCAAGCTACACTTCAACGAGCAAGAGTATTCTTCTATCGAGCATGGATTGCCAATCGAGCAAACAACTTGATCATACAGGTTTTAACCAAGTGTTACGAGCACAGGATGGTCGAGCACATGGGGACAAGCATGGATGCAATAAGAAGATGTCATGTGATCAAAGCAAGGACTTCGAGCACAGTTCAGTTCCCCGAGCAAGATTTACATCCGAGCATGCTAAAGATTGTTCAATAAGTCTAAGGACAAGACTGAAGACATCAAGAAGAATGAGCTTGCTTGATGGACTAGTTCGAGCAAAGCAAGGATTGGTCAAGAGGAATGAAGCTTGCTGGAGGAGAATATCTTCACTGAAGATATTCTAAGTAATGTATGCTCGAAGACACTTATCGAGCATACCCTGCATAGTGAGTCTGCTCGAGCAAGATTGTTACCTTGCTCGAGGACTCTTACACTTGTATTTATTTTGTCTTTTATTATGTAATGATTAGGAACTTCTAGAAGGAATGTCAGGGTCTATAAATAGGGTCCTAGGTTTCCATTTAGGGTACAGATAACAATGCACGCAATACGAGAAACATTCCAAAGAATATTCTATTTGTTTCCTCGTACCGCCGCCGCCGTCACAAAACCCTAGTAATTCCTTTCACTGTTGTATTAAATGATATATTAAACGTAGTGAATCTTTGTCTTTGATTGTGTTCTTATTGATTATCTGTTATTGTTTCATGTTTGCTATATCACACCTTCGTTCTCACTTGTTGGATATCCTGATTCCGCCGGGATATTCAATAGGTCTTTGGTTAACTGAGTCAGTGTGTTCTTGTTAACCTTTCTAACGTTTCACCCGACTCACGATTCTGACAACTTTGTATAAGGGTAATCAATACTCCATATTTTATTTGTTCTCTGATGGTGCGGCTTAGACTTTTGACATCTGTTCCATTTTCATGACCTAGACACTCTCTCAATTTCATCCAATTGTTTGGGAAGTTTCTTCTGTAACTAATGGATGCCGGATCCATATTATAAGAGCTGTGGTGGAAGGTAATATTATAAGAGCTATGGTGGAAGGTACAAGGCGAATGATAAATGATTAACTGGTCCTTGTTGATTACCGATGCAGGTATAAAGCCGCCTAGTCTTCTAAAAAACCAGACACTGAATCTGAGGTGGGAGGTGCTCACATGACCGATTCATTGATAGATTGGTAAAAGCCATTGAAGGAGAGTAAGGGTGTGTTTTTTCTCTGCTGGAAAATCTCCAAATTGGCAGTTCAGTAAGTACAAATGAAGATCATCATTATCAAAGGATATAGCAATATAAAATGATTTAAACAGGTACCAAAAGAGACACAGTGCTTCTTTAGGAAGGTTAAACAGATTATCAAAATGGAAGATGTTTAGAAAATGATAATCAGGGTGGAATGTTATCCCATATAATACCGTAGCATGGTTCTTTAGAAGAATTGTAGTGAACGTTTTGTAATTTAAACGACACCTTTGAACGTTAAATCTGCAATCACCTCGACAATTTTATCCGGTATGTTTTTCTGATTGAATTCTTCTTCTTGGACCTCGATTTGGTTTGTGGATGAGCCAACTTTAGATATTGTGAGGATGGTGGGTAAGATTTGGTGATGCTGAACCATATTGGACTCTTGATATTTATAGACTTGTGGCCATGACTGTAAATCTTTCATGAGGATGTTATTCTCTTTGTAGATATGGGTAACTGTGAAAGAATATTGTGAGAACCTGCTAGTCCATTGTAGCAACTGCTCATTTAGGAGAGCTTTTTTCTTGAACTGTAGTATTTCTGGAAAAGATGACATGTCCATTTCAATAAAAAAGCTGTGACCGAAATGGTGGAGGTGGAATTCTTCAATACCTCTTTTGACGCCAGATTTCTTCGTACATGGAATGATATTTTTTTTCTGACACACCAAATGTGCCACTCTTGTCCACATACTGATCTGACACCTTTTTCGTCTTCTGTAATTAGGACCACTACACAATACCCATCACTAGCTTTAGTCTAAAGGATTTTTTTATCAGTTTGCATGGGAATCTTTAAAGATGACATCACATCAGCTGTATTCTTTACTTCTTTTACGGCATGTGTTTGCTTTTCGGCCACTGAATTGGATTCCTTTTCGTCATGGGAGACCGGAGTATTGTTTGTTCTGACAATATTGACAGGGAATTAGGGACATGCTGTATTTCTTGGGTTACCCTGGGATGGGGAGAGTATAGGTTTTCATGGGGACTGTGAATTGTGGTATATTGTGACACCCATCAAACTTGGTCAAAGCCGGTACAACTCCAAGGCTTAATTAAGCATACTCGGTTAAACTAATTGTTTTTTTATGCGTAGGCAATTAAATTATAAAGAGTCTAAAATAGGCCCGCGCATGTACGATACATTGTAAGTTTCCTGAGACACATAAATATGCTATTAAAATATGTATTTTGGATAAATGAGTTTAAAGGAGTATATACGATTTTGGCTACAAAACAAACTTATTCTAGTTGCTATAATGGGTTTCGTAAATTTAAATAAGCGAAAATGATTTTTATGGGTTATTATTTTAATAATATGGTTATGTATTTTTAAAAAACTCAAATGCTACAGCTGGTTATAACTGTATAAATTAGACGTATAAAGCGTTATGTAATAACTACTATTTAGCATATGATGAAACCGTTAAAAACATAAAAATAGAAGTTAACTTTAAAACTGGAGTTGAAACATGTTAAAATATTTTCGGGGATAGTATAATACCAAATGTAAAACATAATATTTATCACGAGTTAATGTTTGTTTGGAGATTACAAGAGAAACTATTGGTTAATAGTAAAGGAATAATTTTGACAATAATAAATATATAAATTGTTTATATATATTTATTTATCGACCATATCAATTTGACTGGTTTGGAATAAAATGACAATATACGAAACCGACACGAGTAAAATTGAGGTGAAAACATACATACATACATACATACATACATACATACATACATGCATGCATACATACATGCATATATACATACACACATACACACATACATATTTAATTTGAAACCACAAGAATATATCACCAACGAGTTGTTGGCTAACAAACAAATCTAACTGATTGGGTGATCCATTTACGTAAACTGACATACACCTTGGAGATTATGTCCTATAACTTAAAATGTGCTTATACATGTTAGGACACTAATAGATTAATGTAGAGACGAGGCTTTGCATTCATTGTCGTTACAAATTCACCCTCACCAGGTGAGTTTCACGACCCCATTTTTATGCTTTTTACTGCTTTTGTAACTCCGGGGGAGAAACACACTCAACCCTATTTTTATACAATCACAATACCATATTATACTTGAAATATATTATAACCATGTTTTATGCAACATAACTAAGTTTTATGCGAACACAAGACTACAAAATACTGATCATTCATTGGGGGTTGAAAGATCATTCACTTGGGATTGAAAGATCATTCATTGGGATCGAAAGATCATTCACTTGGGATTGAAAGATCATTCACTGGGACCGAAAGATCATTCAATTGGGATCGAAAGATCATTCACTTGGGATCGCAAATCATACACTCGGACGAAAGATTATTCACTAGGGATCGAAATTTCATTCACTTAGGGATCGTAGGATCAATCTCTAGGGGATCATCAAGATCATTCACATTTAACCATTAGCTATGGCTTAGCATAATATTATACGAATAGGACTAATGAGATGAATCCTTGATCATGGTTGGCCACTCAAATCACCGATACACATTATAAAGCAAGGCGCATAAAATTATTTGCTATACATGATTTATAGGTCAGGTGTTGGATATAGGCTCATATAATAAGACACTTTTAAGCCAAGCTAGATGTACGAGGATTGAATCATACTTATACACAAGATCATTACTGTTACCGAAGTTTTTAGGGAAACGATTACTTGTTACGACCCTAAATTATTACTGTTACTCATCATTATTAAGGGAAAACGCTTTCTAATATGGTCTTTGGGATATCTGTGATATTTTTTTTATGAAAAACGTATTCATATTGATGAATAAAGAATTCCCACTAACGTTTTCAACAAGAATGTTTTCGTGTTATGAACACGTAAACCTCTTTATTGTTTTCTTGGAAAACTACTTTACATTACGACTATAAAACTTGTAAACTCACCAACATTATGTTGACGTTTCGAGTATGTTTTTCAGGTTAAAACTGAAGTCATGGAATACAAGTAGGGACCCCACATGCAGCATAGGATACCATCTTTTTTTAAGGATTCCATCGTTATAACTTAAAGTATTTTGAAATCTTATTATATACTTTTATTAACTCATGTTTTGTAAACGTTTTAAACAATTGGTATCCTATATAAATTCTTGTTTGCGATAATCATATGCTTATGATATACATAACGTCACGCGCCCGTGCTTCCGCCTTGGTGGGGTGTGACATATATGAATTGGCGTACTCTTTCCATTTGTTTCCATTGTAACCAAAAATGTTCGTTTATGGTAGTTGGAAAATAATATCCCAACCAATGAGAAGGTCTCTTCCATGGAGGCTAGATCCCAAAAACCTATGTCTGATAACACACTTGGGAAACAGTCTAATGTATATTGGCTTGCTAATTTTTTCAATGGAGAAAGTCTGACCATTGGCAGTTAGAAAAAACTGTTGGGAGGGCGTCAATAACTGGGGGATAGAATGCTTGGATTTAGGACTGATCTGTGTGTACCAGAGTCTATTAATGCAATCACTGGGATTGGTTTTGTGTAGTGGTTAAGCAGCAGATTGAACATAACTATAGGTTCTGGAATTAGAGGACCTGAATACGACTCTCTAGCTCTTTCCATAAACATTGGACGAATGCCACTACCATGACTGTCTATGTCTGAGGAATCTGTATCTGTCTCGTCGTCATAATAGATTGAACATACTGCTCTATCTCTTGGTTCATTGTCAAGAGAGGATAGTGACTGTAAATCTGAGACGCCAATTTGTTCTACCTGGTTTATCATCTGAAGCAAGGCCCGAGTCTTCTTTTATCTTTGAAATGTTTAGCAAAAGGGCCCTTGTGGTTGCAAATGTAGCACCTACATGTGCTTTTTCCTCGATTTGATTTTCTCCTTAGGAACATGCACTTCTTATTAGAAATTCTTCTCCTTGAAGAATAATGTAGACTATGTTTCTTCGAGAAGCGGGACTTTTTCGAACAGCTGCAGGATGACTCGCCTTTGCATTTAATTTTGAGATGACTATCATTGAAGGCTGATCCAAGACGACTGCTCGTCTTTTCATAATCACTTAGGAACCTTTTTTGATTACAATGCTTAGCAAGAGCGTTTGTAATAAGATGATATAGTTCTCCTAGTTATGTTTGTGCACATGTCACATTCCTGCTTTCTAGGGTTCTAAACAATTCATCACAGAATGATTCTGGAAAATAGACACATCTGGCATCAACCACATTGTTTATAAAAAACAATAAAAACAATTTTGCAGTATTTTACATCGTTCTACCTTCTTTTACAAAATAGGTGATACAAATAGCACATTAGCTGCCCGTTAAGCTGCTTTACTTCAAAAACAATAGTACATTAGCTGCGTATTTTCAAAAACAATACAAACTATTTTGCAGCCCGTTAAGCTGCTTTACTTCTTACTAGCGCACTTGCATCAATTCACCCAACATAGATCGCAAGTGAAACACATAGCACATTAGCTTTCTAATCCAAATCCGGTACACCTGAAAAACATGTTAAAGCGGGTCAACTACAAATAGTTGGTGAGTTCATGAGTTTCAAGAAATCAGTTGTGTGTACAACAAACATAAATTGAAAATACGCAAGTATGTATGTATGTATGTATGTACGTTTCTAAGTACGTTTGTTTGTATGTTTATGATGTAGTTATGCTATGCTACAGTGAAGCCTTGACTGTCTGTTCGTGCTGCATGCATCCATTTCCTATGCTCAATCAACCACTATGCCCCCCCCTTCCGCCCACAACATGCCCTGAGTACCTATGTCTAACACTACATAGCGTGCTTGTATAATTATGGTCATGCGAAAACATGATTAGTCACAGCAAACCGTGCTGGCTACGTTTGGGTTTGTCAAACCAATAGTATTATTCATAAGCCACCAGGTCGAAGTTAATCACTGTGTTCATGGGGACTTTTGTGTGGTAGCACTTAGATAATTCCCATCATCAAACAATTTTGAGTATATAGATATGTATGAACATGTTTTTTTACCCCAAAAGTTCATAAAAACAGTTTAAAAGTGGGGTCATGAAACTCACAATTTAGTAAATGTTCAGTGCTGTATTGGTTCGTATTTCGTCTTACTCGCTCTTACTTAGTCCCTATAATCAATATTATAATAATATTAATATTTTAATATTATTATAATCTTTATACTAAACTGGGTTGTATATCTAGTCTAGGTATACTTAGTCCTTATTGTGATGTTGTGCAATGTCTAATACTTAAAACCGAACTTGGCTCAATTTCCCTGTTTAACCAGTTGGGCCAAGTTGATTGTTTACGTGTATAGAAAACAGGTAAGAGTATGTAAACCTGGGTAAATGTGTTGGTTGATAAAATGATTAAGTTTTAGCGAAAGATCACAAATTAGGGTTCTAGATTCGCTACGCGTCTCATTTTCGTTTATTCAGTTTGATTTGGAGAAAACTGCAGATGAGCTTTTTCTTGGGTTTGCAAGTTCACCAATCTGATTTCGGGATATTTATCCATCGAACCAAATATGTGAACGATGTCTTGAGCCGATTCAAGATATCCGACGGCAAAATCCCTTCGACACCTCTTCTCGTGGGTCACAATTTATCACCAGATGAATTGGAGGATACCGTTGATCCAACTCTATACCGAGCTATGATCGGATCTTTGATGTATTTGACTGCTTCTCGTCCTGATATTATGTTTTCTGTTTGTTTGTGTGCCAGGTACCAATCGAGTCCCCGAGTGACTCATCTGGCAGCAGTTAAGCGGATCTTACATTATCAGAGGGGAAATCCTGACATCGGGTTGTGGTACCCAAAGGACGATAAGTTTGATCTCACCGCTTATACTGATTCAGACTATGGAGGATGCAAGATCAATTTCAAGTCTACAACAGCGGGTTGTCAATTCTTGGGAAACCGGCTTGTTTCCAGACAGTGTAAGAAGTAGACGACGGTCTCAACTTCAACAGCCGAAGCAGAGTATGTGGCGGCCTCAAGTTGCTGTTCACAGGTTCTCTGGATCCAGCAGCATCTGTGGGATTACGGTTTGAAGTTTCTTACTACTCCTATTTTTATTGACAATTCGGCCGCTATATCAATCAACAAAAATCCGGTTCATCATTCAAAAGCAAAACATATTAAAATCCGATATCATTTTATTGGTGACTGTTTCAAAAAGAAACTAATTAATATTGAATAGATACATACGGATTTTCAAAAGCCTGACCTTTATACCAAAGTATTTGATAAAACACGTTTTCAATATTTGCTGGGTATAAATGGTTTGAAAACTTTAACTGAGCTTGAAAAGCTTGGATGAATCATTTTATTTTCATTTTTCTTATTTTTTAGTTTCAATTTTTTTTGTTGTTTTTAGGAGAGAATGAAAAATCCAAAAATATTGTGTTTTCTATTTGTATAGAAAAATTAAAAACTCCAAAAACATTTAAAAATTGAAAATTCCAAAAACATTGAAAAATGCTCATCAAAATGAGTTTTGAAGCAAAAAAGGAAAATGATAGTACATTGGTCATTTGATCCTAAATTCAGTAAAAAGTAAGCAATAAAAGACTGAATGCTTAATTGTATCAATGTATTGGTAGGTCTTTTGACAAACTAGTATGGACTAGTAAGTGATTTAAACCTAAAATTGCTGAATATTTAGGAAGATTAGTTCTATAAAAGGTCTTGATAATGTTGGCAGAATTGTAATAATCTGGTCATACTCAAGCCTTCTAATCAATTTGAAAACAATTTTAAGGAAAAAGAGTCTAGTTGGTGGTTAACGCTTCAACGATGTATGGTCTTATGGCTTTAAATCCTGTATTGATGGGATGCTTTAAGGTTCCTGACAACATTGGGTCTTTATGCGGTTTTACATCTGGTATTCATTTAGATGAATATTAAAAAATTCTTGTAAAAAGAGAACCCGCAGTGTAACTTCTTAAGTCTCTAAACTTGATCGCAAAATGTACTTCGTGTACAAAATGAATTACAAACTTGATCAAACCACGCTGTAAGTCATACATTGTACCCTTGCTCGCGTCTTATTACCATTAAGAAACGGACCACAAGGGACACAATGTCTGCAAACCGACAGATGAAATCGTGCATACTTATCAATGGGAACGGACCTTAGGGTATTGTTTGATAACGGGGGTATATCTTGTAGTGGGGATTACGGACTATGATTGCTTAAAGAGAATCATTTTACTATCAAATTGGTTTTAAGGTTTAAGTCAAGTTGAGGTGATTTGGAGAAAATCAAACTACGCTTGAATCAAGATTTGAAGTATTTCTTTATGATATTTGTGCTTAATCGAACAAATTAAATATATCACCGAATGTTCTAAATTTTTTTTCGAAGATTTAAGTGGACAACAATACCGGTAATCGACTTAACTTCAGTCATAATAAAAGCTGAAAATAAAACTGTGATGGACGGAAATTTTGATCAATATGATTCCCAGCTTGACTCACAAAAATATGTATTGCTTTATTAGGTTAGTTAATACTGCTTTATTTTGTTTGTTGTTTGAAAAATTTCAAAATTCAAAAAGATTTTATCTTAGTTTTATTTTC